>NC_139709.1:46624432-46906932 GCF_964188405.1 Protomyctophum parallelum | reverse complement strand
TCAATGACACTGCCACTGTCACTTTGAGAGGGCCTCTGGGTGCAGGGAGGAACAGTCATCATAAAAAATGTTTTTATCATTGCACAGATTTGTCTGAGGACCTCAGATGGTTGCAATTCGCTGCTTTTTCCTGACTAGTGACAAATAAACCTTATTGATTATTATTCTCTAGCAATGATTTTCAAACATTTGAGAATAATGTGAAGGATCCCCAAATTAATATGAATTTGGCTGCGGACCTCCCATCTGAAAATATGTTGTGACAGAGACCATACAAGATTTTTCCCCCTTTTGCAAAACATGTCCTATGTGATGCGTTGTGACTTGGGAGCTTGTATATTGAATATCATCAAATATATAGGGTTAAAGGCAAAGTAGTAACTGATTTTAATGCTATACTAACAACTTTCAAGGGGGTTTCCGCCCGGACCCGTTGAGAAGCACTTCTCTTGATGAATCTGCCTGCTGTAAGTGAGCGACACCCACAGCCACAATACTAGAGGGAGCGAAAACAACCATCTCGTACCTCCCACTTTCAAAACAAATAGTAAATTCTCCTTCGACAGCATGGCCACCCAGGCGTGGAATGCCCTGACCAAGCTCCGTCAAAAAATGCAGATCACTTACATCTATCTATAAATGCACCACGTCTCGTACAGTATGTATGTACGTACGTACGTACGTACGTACGTACGTACGTGTGTATGTCTGTAATCCACGTAACTCGAAAACCCACCGACTTCAAATTCAACACACACGTTCCAGGTGTCAGGTCCGACGGATAGCCGGTTGTCGAGAACCTGCAGCACAAAAGCCTCTCCCCGGGCTCTGGCCTGTTCTGACATCACAACACAGAGAGACAGATACAGAAATCTCCATATATGTGCATAAAAGGGACACAGACATGGGTACTCTGACCTATGGCTATTGCATAGCCAGGTGGGGCGTGGATCTCCAACTTCCAAAGTTACTGACTGGGTGCTCTACAGCCGGGCACTGGTCTAGTCTTTTAAAGCATGAAAATCCACCTTTCTGCAAGGCCCCCTTATCTTTTTTCCCACTCTGTACACACAGTGTTTTATTTTTAATTTATCTGTAATTATATAGATTTTGGTTGTTGATATTGATGATATTGCATTTTTGTTGTTATTCTTCATGTCATGTCTATGAATTGATTGCATAGGTCATAGGGCACAGGACCGCAAGGACTTTTTGGTGCTATCCCTTTTGGACTAAGTGTTTGACTGTACAATCAATAAATCAATCAATCAATCAATCAATCAATCAATGTACAGTATGTTTAGGCATACTGTACACAAACACATACAAAGGGACCTGGTATTAAGTGACAAGGCTTTCTAAAGTGTTTTTCTTTATGTTATGTGGTCAAACACTATATATGAATACAAAATGCAATCATGGATTATGTATTTACGTACAAAATATGAGTGTAAAACATCCATTTGAGCTGGTGATGTCAGAGTTGTTGACTTTCCCAGTCTGAATGACTGAGCAGAGCGGAGGAGGGGGGGGGGGGTCATTAATCTATGCCTAGTGGTGACCCGGCAGGCAGAAATGAGGTGAAGTGGGGGATGGGCGAGGCGCTGTTGTTATGACTGGCGTTTGGCTGCGGGACAAGCTGACGTAGTACGGACGGTGTCGCTGCTGGTCCAAACAGAGCAGACCTGCAAGCCAACGACGCCCTGTTAGCTTGTAGATCTGTTTTTTTTTTTTTTTTTTTTTGCAAGCGACGATTGGTGGAGTTTGGCGAGGGAATATGGCTCCATCTTAATTGATGGTCATTGGTTCGTGAGTGAATGCATTGCAGACAAGACCGCTTGTGCTTTCGTAAGGGAACATTAAAAAGTATAAAAACTATCAACTCAATAATAGCTGGGTTTTGGCAATCATACAAACCAATTTTGTCAAGCTACTGCACTATATTTAAATCTACATTGGTCTTAAAGGACTATCTGACTGTAGACTAGCCTACTTCAATCATGTGGTACAAATAAAGTGAGAAATACTTCTTTTATTTGAGAATTATTTATGAATTATGATATGTTGGGTTTTTAATAATATATTTTTTTAATGTTATATAACATGCATTTGGTTGTCTTATTTTAACAGTCAGTCAGAATTATTAATATATATATATATATATATATATATATATATATATATAAACATATACTTGTGAATGTAATAACGACCTTTCTAAATACTTACAGTTGGTGATGTTTGGAAATAATAAATACAGTAGTGTTACAATACAAGTTACATGCAGGCAATGAAGGCAGCTCATTTCCGCAGTGTGGGTCACTCAGTGCTGTGTGGATGGAACGTCCGTTGATGTAGCTTCTCCACCGCCTGTTCTGCTTGCTCTGTGTGTGTTCAACATACAACAAGCCTTTTAATTATGAGCGTTCATTTGATCAACCCTGCGATCGATACGTACAGATAACATGGTCTGATCGAACACCGTCACAACAACCGCAGAACAGAGACACCGTCAGATTTTCGATCACAGGGGGGCTAAAATAAGACAAGCAGGTACGGGATTACTTCTTCTTGTCTTTAGCTTAGCCTCGGCTAACGAGCTAGCGCGCTGTGCTAACCGCTAGCTCGTTCGCTAAAGGCTTTGAAATCGTAGCTCGCTGGTGATCGGCGGCACTTAGGATGTGTTATTGCTTGTTTTTAAACTATCCCGATGGTCCTCTTCAACTTTGTGAGGTTTAAATGGTCCATCTTTGTCTAATAACGGTGTTATAAGCGTTATTTGACAGTGGTGTGAGGCTAGCTAACACCCACTGACCCTGCAGCAAGTGGGACACTTTTAAACCGCCTTGCTTTGCCGGCGTTCAGCATGTGATCTGACGGTGAAGCTAACAGCTAGCACAGGGGAGCTACCGGTAGTTCGTTTTCACCCTGGATTCACTCTGTGATTTAACCTTATTATATTCTTTCCCCTGGGTGCCGTTGATAAATTTTTTGTTACGCACAACTATGCGTGATATATATATATATATTATATATATATATATGGTAGATATATTTTTGTAATAGTGATCATTACTTTTATTTTGAAATCCAAAAAAGTCAATTTCCGGTGGAACTATCTCATTTCAGTTAGTAGAAGCTGTGGACGTAGTTTTAACCCCGTTGTGTCGTACGACGACGGAGTTGCTTGCACAAAATAATCACACATAACCAGCGCTACAGGTTAGATTGTAGTACAGATGTTCTTATATTTGTGGATTGCGTTGATTGGAGTAAAAGCTTCAGGTTGCTACCTAGATGAAAAGGATTTGTCAGTGACGTCACTAGCTGCGTCGTACGACGGTGTTGCGCGCCGAAATACAAGCTCACAACATTGTGAGGTTGACAGCCAGGATGACGTTGTGGATAATACATTTTCATAAATTACTATTACTAAGCAAGTTTATATACAGTACTTGGCTCTGGTCCATAGCCTTAAGGAGTCCTTAAGGCTATGGACGTGACTCGAAGGCCAAATTAAGGTACTAGACTAGTGTTTCCCAAACACTGGGTCCTTAGGACCCATGTTTGGGTCACAGACTCATTTTTATATGGGTCACAAGTAAAATGTCCTTTTTTGTTTAGGCTTATACCGTGATGCAATGAGCCAAATAGCCGTTTCACACGCGAGTGACTAATTCTCGTACCAGTTGCCGTGCAATCCCCCCCTCGCCCACCCGCCTCCCCGTCATCTTAAATCATCTAATATAAGAATTGTGGTCCAAAAATAAACAAACCATCTCTGTGATATTGTTGAAGGTGTTTCTGTATCGTTTACGATAAGTCAGTCAGTCATATATTTGATACAGTCTGTCGCGTGGTCACAGCCAGAGGAGCGGGGAGGCGAGGGGGAGCCCACGGCAACTGGCACAGGAATAGTCACGCGAGTTTCAGATGGGCATCGATTAACACAGACGACGTCACCTGGATCGACAGGTTTGCTCCAGCTCTGCTCATGAGGGGTGCGACGACGCAAGCGTAGAAAAAAAGCTAAACAGAATCCAGAATCCGTTGCTCTCCCCTTGTCCCCCATATATGGGGGACTAGGTTGGTGGAGGGTGTGTAGAGCCCAGGATCACATTAGATGATTGACACAGGGGTGAAAAATGGGTTACAAAATCGTGGGATAAAAAATATATTTAAAAAAAGAATCCAGGTCTGGTCAGTCGCGGGTGTTTGCACGAAACGAGCACGCGCGCGACAATTTCACAGGGCCGTGCTCACGTAAATGCGCTTGCGACTTGCGTTGTCGCCCCTCGACTTCTCTGCGTGTACAAAAAAGGTCTCATTGAAAATGAATTACTAGGTGCGTTAATCGCTGGCCGTTCGAAAGGACCTTTAAAGTTTTCTCACTCGACAGTAAACAAACCAACATACAGTACATTACGCAAGAAAGAGGCAAATATTGAGAACCACTACTCTTCTGTACAGTGTCCTGTACGCACTTGCAATAGTGAAGTCATTGTCTTATTTGTGGCGGTTTGCTGAGCCCATTAATGGTGTAGAAGGGGTGGGAGGGCACGTAGTGGCAACTTAAGCCTTGCTGGTTGTTTATTATAGACACCATGGTGACATAACAGACATGTACTACAATCTGCCTGCAGCAAATCTATAGCCGTGAGTCACACATGCGTCTGGCCTACACAACAGCTTATGAAACCAGAACAAAGAACTAAATTACACTATACCGCCTTCATCATCACAATTTTTTAGAAATAATAATGTATATATATGTATTTGTATGTGTATAACCACTGTAGTCCTTGACCTCAATTGTTGATCCAGCCATTTCAGTTACCAACTGAAATGAAACTAGGTAACTGGTAAATGGCATGGTAAAATGCTTTGGTACCGTTAGCATACTGCTCTGTGTTTACAAAACGATATATATATATATATATATATATATATATATATATATATATATAATTTCCGTCTATAGGCCTACCAGCAGTTATGAGCCACTGGAGTGGTGTGGTTGTATTTTGTTTTGGAAGACGGAGATGTTTTTGGGCAACCAAAACAAACCGCAAAAATACAGCGAGAGTGCAGTGTGTTACTGCAGGTGAACAGTAAACACCAGCACTAGCCCATTCTGACCTGAGATCAGATTCATACGAGGTTTCCGCCGGACAAACACTGGGTCTGATGAACCCATTCTGACCTGAGATCAGATTCTAAAAATGTCAGTCGCTCTTTGATTTTTCAAAAATAGCAGACCTTCAAGCTCGTATCGCGCCACTCGGTGGCGCGATACGAGCTTGTAGATCTGCTATTTTTAAATAGCTAAAGCATAACATGATGCCAACACCAAAATGAGTGCCCGGTCAGAATGGGCTAGAGTTGTTCCGATACTGGTATCGGTTACTTGGGCCGATACCACCCTCAAGTACTCGTACTCAGTACTTGGAACCGGCCCCGATACTTTGACCCGAGTACCAATACATCCAATTGACACTAGGCTAAACGAATGCAACGGGAGCAAGTCTAACCCAATACTGCAGAAAAATGCCAAAAACAGTCTACTGTACAAGCATAAATGACAACTGACAAGTGTAGATCGGAGATAATCTGCATCTATGGCATCTAAGGCGGTAAAATAAGTGGTTACTCAACCAAAATAAAGTACTCGTATCGGTACTCGGTATTGGCGAGTATTAAAAATTAAGTACTTGTATTTGTACTCTGTCTGAAACAAATGATATCGGACCAGCATACTAGCTAAGTTCTGGGGAAATGATGGGTATAACAAAGTGTATATATAGTTTTGTTATATAAATAGAACATTTTACACTACATACTAGTCCTTTAACCAATTCTGACCGGGCACCCATTTTGGTGTCTGCATCATGTCGTGCTTTAGCTTTTGAAAAATAGCAGATCTACAAGCTCATATCGCGCCACCGAGTGGCGCGATACGAGCTTGTAGGTCTGCTATTTTTGAAAAATCGAAGAGCGACTGACATTTTTAGAATCTGATCTCAGGTCAGAATGGGTTCATCAGGACCAGTGTGTGTCCGGCGGAAACCTCGTATGAATCTGATCTCAGGTCAGAATGGGTTAAAAACGATGTCATCTTCCTCTTTGGTTTGTCAGCCACGTAGCATCAAGCTGACTGACCTGTTGGTACACAAGTGGCCACTGTTTTGGCTTCTCCACCCCTGACCCAGTTTCTTAGACAGCAGTGACAGACAGACAGACACACCCCTTTGTTCATTCATTGTTCTCTTCTGCTTTCTGACCGTGACAAGTTCTTTTTTAGACCTTCCGTGCAAACAAACACTACTTAACTAATACTACAGTAATAAGATTTACAGATGCACAGTAGCCTATGTAAACAGGACAATTTATACATTTATATTATGGGGTGCAACAGTCGCCAACTAGAACTAATCGATTTAGTCAATGATAATAAATCACAATATAAGATACAATATTTGCTTTATAATCAATACCTATCTTTGACATAGGCTCAATGTTTCCAAAGCATTCTTAAAAAGTTCAAATGGTGAAAATAGTTAATACTTAAAAGAAGTATAGAATAATTGTCCGTTATCCTCTTCTGAGACAGACGGAGTAGACAAAAATTGTACCATATTATGAGTACTAGTGAGGACCAATTTATATGATGATAAGGTTGAAAATGGGTGAAGCTTAACACATTCCCTCCTGTTATAGTCGGGGGATATTAATAAAATCTTGGAATACATTTCTTACCAAGAATTTTCTTCACCAATTTGTTGGTAAGGGTGTCTACTAAGTTCTAACATATCCCACATTGGTTTATATTCAACCACCCTAGGGGAATATTTGACAGCTGCTGAAAGTAACCAATATATGGAAAATCTTTGGAAAATTATACTTTAAGTAGCATGTGAGGTGTCAAACTAGGGATTTTTCATGATTCTGAACCCATTCCAAGCATTAGTTTTACACGAAAAACTCTACTTGGGCTAAATTTGGCCATAGCCATGTGCCCATTTGTCATGTGGCCGTTTTTAACCCAAGGAGTGTAACCCTTGGAATGGATTCAGAATCATGAAAACCCTCTAGTTTGTCACATCACATGCTACTTAAAGCATAATGAAATTTAGAAAATCTTGCCTTATATTGGTTGTTGATGGTACCCCGACTTTCAGCAGCTGTCAAAAATTCCAATGAAACCAATAGAAACCAATGTGGGATATGTTAGTAGACACCTTTACAAACACATTGGTGAAGAAATGTATTCCCACATTTGACATTATTCTGATAATATTCCCTTCCCTCAGTTCCCTGACTATTACCATGGGCGGGATCGTGAGGCCAGTGAAATGCGCGAAAAATCAAAGAAGAGCCCTCATCCGTCCGACCCGGAAGTGATAGCCCTTCATATCTGTAGTCTAGCCTCACTCCAGGCTGTGGATGACTGGAGTCGCTGGAGTGTGGTCAGCACCGGTTTGCTGCACCTGGCCGGTCAGGTGCAGCCCTTCCCTGTTGGCCAGGTGTGGCCCTCCCCGCGGTGCTGGTTGCACCTCGGTGATGGCTGCGCCTGGGGCGCCCCTCCGTGGATTCGTCTGTAGCTGGAAGCCTGGAGGAGAGGGGCAGTGACTTGGCCAATCACTGCTGACCCGCCAACTGGAGAGTATAGTCGGGGTTGAAACGCTCTAATAAGGTTGGAGACCACCTCTTCCAGGCCAAGGCTTCATCCATTAGAAATGGATTATATTTGCGTCTTTGTGTTTACAAACTGAAAAGTATGTGGCCCATGAGGGATGGGCCACAAGGTGTCATGACACTTGAATAAATCAAATCATTCATTCACAATGGCGGAGGAAACCAACCTGCTCATCGGGGGCAATTAGGGGATCAGCGTCTTGTTCAAGGACACTTGGACAACTCTGGGAACCTCACGGTTTTCCCATCTGGCCATTCTACGGGACACTCTACCACTGAGCCACTGCCGCCCCACTTTTACTTTGGAGTTACTTACAGTAATTTTGACTGAAATTATTATATATTCGTTTCTTTTTCTTTTAGAGGCACCAAGTTTATCTGCTCAAGACAACAGAGCAATGATGAGCATTTGAAGACACCTTGATCACATGGTCAGTATCTAATGTACATCACTTCACATGATGCGCGTAACATCCATTTAGAGACACTGCAACCATTTTAGATTTGTTTTGAAAAATATCTAAACTGTTTGGAAGATTTTGAATGGTTTTGAATATTTTGAACATGAATATTCTCTTCTGGGTGTCCCTGGCACAAAACATTTTCAGACGAGGGTGGTCCGTGACCAAATATCAATCTGACTGGAATAGAACCACTGATTTAGGGGACACCTTTCAGAAGCAGACTCATTTAAGACTTACATTTATTCATATTCAGTGATATGAGTTTTGTCTCTCGGATGTTAGTTACACTTGTAACGCCATCGTTTGAGTTTCATATCTAATGCAATAGACAGAGACTGGCCTGAACTGCATGAAGCTTCCAACTTATGTTATGTCCTTTTTCTGGTTTTGAGTAGGGATGGGGCCATATGAATTTGTTTTGACAGGATTATTGTGGCAAAAATGATAGAGATTAACGATATATTTGTGATAATCAAAATATGCTTAAATCATAAAAGGCTATTTGAACCCCCAGCATCCCTACTCTAGAGGGAACTTTTGCCAAAAATAGCAGATCTACAAGCCCACGCGTTGCAACGCACTGCTTTGTGAGATTGCAGATTTCTCGCATCAAATGGGGAGAGTGCAATAAGAAGGTGTCAAATGTGCTATTTACAGATCCCAGGGACGTCGCTGAGGATTTTATGGCCCTACTCACATATTATTTGTGCATATTATTGCCGTTAATTACGGACAAAACCACACAAATAAAATTGAATTTGGAGACGAGAGGTTTGTGCCAGACAGCAACGGAATTCAAAACCACTAGTTAGTATGCCTAGTGGTCGGGGCTGGGTGAAGTTTTTGTGTTAGATCCCAGGGTCCATGATTTGATTATAGTTGTGGATCTAAGCTCTTGGTAAGGCGAGGGGGGTGGTCATGTTGACTCTGCAGTGGGCTGGCAGGGCAGACCTCCTTCCCTCTCGTTTATTTCCACAGGCCCACGGTTCAAAACACTGCGGCTTCTGCTCGAAGAAATACGACACAGTGGATGCAAACTATGCAGCGAGTTTCTGTTATTGCAGGAGTTTCAAAAAGCCCCGTCTTCCTTCAGAGGATTTTTTTTCTCTCGGTCCACGAGAGCCGAGCCGATCCGCCTGGCGAGGAAGGGTCTGCTAATCATTACCAGTTTTGTATTAATGTAAGGGTTCTCAAAGTAGGGCCCGGGACCCCCACCAGGAGTCCTTGAGCTGGTTCCAGGAGGTCCCTCCAGTTAAATGATTGATGGTGGCCCCAAAATGTCCTTATTTTAGGCATGTCATTAAATTGCCAAAAACTGTTAAAAGTTTAAAATAAAAGTTTAAAAAAAATAAATAATAGCCTCATGTTCAAAACTTTTACTTTTCAGGATTCAAATTCAAAAATGTCAAAAAAATGATCGGCTACTTTTGATGCTTTCGTAGTAATGTAGTATGGCGAAAAAAGAAACACAGCCCGACAGCCACGATATAATAATAATAAAATAATAATAATAATAAAACTTTATTTGTATAGCACCTTTCATGACATGAAATGCAGCTCAAAGTGCTTTACAGAACAATGGAGAATAAAAGAAAAGCAAGGCAACGACAAAAAACAAGCAGTAATGCAATACAGTGAGGACATGAATAAAAAAAAAAAGATCAATTAAAAGCAATGTTGTTTAAGTGGGTCTTGAGCTGAGCTTTAAAAATGTCTACAGAGGCTGCCTGACGAAGGTACAGTGGGAGCTTGTTCCATGCCGACGGCCCGTAGAAGCAAAAAGCTGCTTTTTTTTGTTAGTTGCCATTGTTTTAGGCAAAGCGAGCAGGCCAGCAGTGGAAGACCTTAGGGGGCGGTTTGGGACATATTTAGGCAGGCAGTCATGTAGGTAGGAAGGTGCGAGACCATTGAGAGCTTTATAGACAAGTAAAATAATTTTAAAATCAATCCTAAAAACAACCGGAAGCCAGTGCAGTGATGCCAAAACTGGAGTAATATGTTCTCTCATCTTAGTTCTAGTTAAAACTCTGGCTGCTGCATTTTGGACAAGTTGTAATCTGTCAGTTGTTTTCTTAGGCAGTCCTGAAAAAAGTGCATTGCAGTAATCAAGCCGAGAAAAAACAAAGGTGTGGATTAGCGTTTTTGCATCGTCCAAGGACACATAGGCTCTGATTCGTGCAATATTTCTAAGGTGAAAAAAGGCAATCTTGGTAACATGATTAATGTGTGAATTAAAATTCAATTCAGAATCAATAATAACCCCCAGGTTCTTTACTGTACTGTTACTTTCTACAGTCAGGTTGCCAAGTCTGCTTAATATTGATTCTTTCTGTTCACTAGAACCGATTATGAGAACTTCTGTCTTATCCTCATTTAGCTTGAGAAAGTTCTCACTCATCCAACATTTGATGCTAGACAGACAGGTAACCAGCGGGTCTAAAGCACAGGGATCATCTGGAGCCACAGAAAGATATAGTTGGGTATCATCAGCATAGAAATGAAAATTGACTCCGTGATTGGCAATGAGTTCGCCCAATGGCAGTATGTACAAGGAGAAAAGCAGAGGGCCAAGAATCGAGCCCTGTGGAATACCAGAACTGATGTCGTGTTTGATATAGTGGTAGATCTGTAATTTTTGCTTTTGTCGTAGAAGTATATAGTGCGTGCTTGGCGTGTGCCTGTGTGTGTGTGTGTGTGTGTGTTCCACTGGGGGGTGGGGGGAGGGGGCACTTTTATTAGTAAGAAAAGAAGTGGGTCCTCCGAGGACAAAAGGCTTGGGAAACACGGGTTGTTAGAATCTAACACCCGTTGTGAAAGTGCCAGATCTAGGTCAAGCAAGGTGATGTCCCTCTCTCTCTCTGGCAGTGTGGTTATATCATCGTGCTCGTGGTGTGTGCAACAGCTCTGCTTACATCTAGCCACATACCATGGTCTATTGACCGCTAGTCAATGTAATGCATTTTGTATCTGCGCTACAAATTAATGTGCTATATATATTGTCTTTCTCTATATCTCTGTCTGTCTCCTAGGCTCGTATCCTGCGCTGACCAGATGGTTTAACCACCAGGAGTGAAAATGAGCATAAGCAGCGATGAGGTCAATTTCCTGGTGTACAGATACCTGCAAGAGTCAGGTAGGGTGACTCTGGTGTAAGGCCTGCTTTTGTGCGTGCTGTGCTTGGCCAACAGCAGAGATGAGTGTACCCACACACTTTTCTCATTTCTCTTCATTGTCAATGGCATTTTTAAAACAAACATTGACCTAAAAACAAACATTAATCCTGTATATAGGAGGGGCTAGCGCCCCTCAAAAATCAGACCCGTCGAGGGGCACGGTGGCACAGTTGGTAGTGCTGTCGTCTCACAGCTAGAAGGTCCTGGGTTCGATTCCCGCTCGGGGCGCTGTGGGTGCTGGCGGCGTGTTTCCTCCTCCGCGTCATCAGTGCCCATACCCGAAGGCGGGGTTGGCGAAAGGGCCTTTCTGTGTGGAGTTTGCATGTTCTCCCCGTGTCCCCTTAGGGTAGATACCCTCACAAAAAACATGCAGTAATCCTGGTCTCTAAACTGCCTCCCCCTGGCCAGCCGGGGCGCCTGATGGAGGGGAAAGGAACTGGTTGGAATAACGTGTTCCTTCCACGCGCTACGTCCAACCAGGGAAACTCCCCCCTGTCAGGTGTAAAGGAGCAACTTGGACACTCAAGCATGAAGGAAGCATGAGTTAAGTCCGTTGCTCTCCCCAGGTTGGTGGAGGGTGTGTAGAGCCCAGGATCACATTAGATGATTGACACAGGGGTGAAAAATGGGTTACAAAATCGTGGGATAAAAAATATATAAAAAAAAAAAAAATCAGACCCGTCTGAAGTGAGTGGTACTGTACTGTACTGTACTGTACTGTACTGTACTGTACTGTACTGTACTGTACTGTACTGTACTGTACTGTACTGTACTGTACTGTACTGTACTGTACTGTACTGTACTGTACAAGCTCTCATCCCTGGCCTCTGTGTCTGTGTGTTAGGCTGCACAACATTTTCACGTGGTGGTGTGTTAAGGCTCATACATAGTCTGGTTTTACGGTGGTGGGGTGACCACCGAACTACAACATGACGTCACGAGCCGCGGTGAAGAGCAAACCACCGCCACCGCTCCAGCCCTTCTCTCTGTTTTTACTCACCACCGCTCAACGTTATTTCAGCTCCGGTGGTCAGCTCACCACCGGAGCGGTGGTCACCTTACCACCGAAAATCCAGACTATGAATAGGCCTTTAGGCTGCACAACAGTGACACTTGGTGGTGACAATATGCTATTTCCGTGCTCTGACCCAGGGACACAGCCAGGGACCCTATAGGAGTGGTGGTACCACTCAGAAAATATGATGCAAACAAAAAACAAATGTTGGCTACTTAGTCCTTACACTGCCCCTGATCTCCCTCCAGGCTTCTCCCACTCAGCGTTCACCTTTGGCATAGAGAGCCACATCAGCCAGTCCAACATCAACGGAGCGCTGGTCCCCCCCGCTGCCCTCATCTCTATCATCCAGAAGGGTCTGCAGTATGTGGAGGCTGAAGTCAGCATCAACGAGGTCAGTCCCCCCCCGAACAACCATACGCAGCATATTGGCATTGAGTTTACTGAATGATACTTTCTTTAGTCATTGGCAGTCATTTTCTGTGTATATTTAACCCATTCTGACCTGAGATCAGATTCATACAAGGTTTCCACTGGACAAACACTGGGTCTGATTAACCCATTCTGACCTGAGATCAGATTAAAAAAATGTCAGTCGCTCTTCGATTTTTCAAAAATAGCAGACCTACAAGCTCGTATCGCGCCACTCGGTGGCGCGATATGAGCTTGTAGATCTGCTATTTTTAAATAGCTAAAGCATAACATGATGCTGATACCAAAATGGGTGCCCCGTCAGAATGGGTTAAGTTATTTGTCATTTCTGCACTGTGCAATCTGTGTTTTACAAGGCCTAAAAGAACATAAATGTAATTTCTGTTCATATCATTCAAAGCCAAATAAACAATTAAATCGTTAATCGGAATTATTTCCGTGACAATTAATCTGCAAGTAACATAATAATGATCGTGACATGACATATATTTTTGGTTTATCTTTTCAGGCCTTGATGGCTGAAAATAGCCGATCTACAAGCTCACAACGCGTCAAAGCACGTGAGATTGTAGATCTTCTATTTTCACCCAAGCGCAACCAAAGCAAACTGAAATTGACTTGTCTTTTAGTTGTACTGGATCTCTTCTCAACTAGTCCCTCCCTAACATTTTAGTCCATTTTTGGGGTTTACTTGACGAAATTGTCAATACCGGTATATGTAGTCTTAGTTTTTGTCATCATAGCTTAGTTTTTATTTAGTTTTTAATTTAAGGCCAGTCGAGGGACATTTTTGGTCCTAGTTCTTCGAGGACAATGAACAGTGTAATAATAATAATAATGTGCAGGACGGGACGCTGTTTGACGGGCGGCCCATCGAGTCGCTGTCCCTGATCGACGCGGTGATGCCAGACGTGGTCCAGACCCGGCAGCAGGCCTACAGAGACAAGCTGGCACAGCAGCAGCAGAGGCAGCAGGAAGCGGCGGGCTGCAGCGCCAGCGGTAATGTAGGCCCGCCCCAGGGACCAGGAGGAGGAGCCAAGAATGGCGAGGGAGGGGCCGCCAACGGCGAGGAGAACGGAGCCCACGCCTTAGCCAGTAAGGACGGCAGCCCATTCTCTAAACCTTTTCATGTCAATAATTATAAACTTTATTTGTGTAACGCTTTTTTAAGTTTATGTTGATGCTGTCGGGTATAAAAACCTATTCGGCCTACTTGATCATACTACAGCATCACACAAAAGTAGGAGATGTACAAGCTCAAAGTGTGACACGTTTTGAGAAGTAACAGTTTTGGACATACTGTATGAGGTTTCCGTAAAATCCGAAATGATTTTGCCAGGGACCAAAACTTCAAAACGATGAATGAAATAATAAAATGGCAGGTCTTAACTCATTCTGACCTGAGATCAGATTCTAAAAATGTCTTCTACATCCTGACGGTTTTCTGAAAAAGCTATGTTTATATGTCAGTCGTTCTTCGATTTTTCAAAAATAGCAGACCTACAAGCTCGTGGCGCGCCACTCGGTGGCGCGCTATGAGCTTGTAGATCTGCTGTTTTTCAATAGCTAAAGCATAACGTAATGCTAACACCAAAATGGGTGCCCGCCCAAAATGGGTTAAAAGCTGCCACGTGACGTGTTGTGAGCTTGTAGATTGGCTAGTTTTGAAATGCCGACCATATAAAAGGAGGCTAAAGTGGTAAACTGATTTTGATGCTCAAAATTTAGCTGGAACCTCCCCAAGGACCCCTGGGGGGGTCGCCGGACCCCACTTTGAGAACCAGTGCAGTAAGGACTCCTTGAGTCAGCACTTAAGCAAAAACAGGACTCCTCCTTTTTCTTTTTGGAGGAGGAGGAAGAAAAGTTGACCTCATTGTGGAAAATGTTCTGTCCAAGGCCTCCCCACCCCACACCCCGCACTTGCATAAGGTTGATTTATACTTAGTTGGCGCACGGTGCAGCGTATAGTCGCCCATCTACAGCTTGTAGATAAGTGGTTCCCAAACTTTATAGCTCGTTTGCCCGGGACCCAAACTAGTGAAAAATATCTACAAGCTCACGACACGTTGTGAGCTTGTAGATATTTTCACTACTTCTTGAACGTTGTTTTAATTTATTTATGGAAATTAGCAGATTCATTTTATTCATGAAATTCTTTTGAAAAATATTGGAATTGTTTTTCAATAATGAAAAGTTGTGATTTTCTTCTTTCTGTGCCATGCTAGGCGGCTATTTTTGGTGATCTTCATTTCCGGTTTCGGGTACAAATATGTACGTAGACTGCAAAGAAAGATATATATTGATATATATATAGGAATAGGTTATTTTTGGCAGACGTCACTGGTCGTACGTTAAGGAGCCGTAAATCAGGCTTAACCTACGCAGCAGGAAAAGCAGAAGAAGACATAATTATTACCACCCTGTTGTGTGTGCAGGCAAAATGAAAACATTTCCAGAAAGGCTTGTGCTGTGTCATAGAAAATGATTTCTGGGAATGTGACATTATCTTTTTTTTCTCCCCATCTCTGCCGTGTGGAAACCTCATCAGCTATATCTTGTGCCACGCCTCCTTAACCCTATCGCTAAACCTATTTGTCATTATTTACTATTGTAAAACATTTTAGAATAGTTCAAATAGCTGATCTACAAACTCACAACGTGTCAAACAGCATACATCTCAGCCTCGGTGCAACTCCAGTTACTGCAGGCTGATTTTTAAACCCTTGCATGTCCAAAACTGCTACTTTTCAAAAACTGCAAAAGTAGCAGATATGTTGCTTTAATACTTTTTTTTTTTTTTTTTTTAAGATATTTTTTTTGCGGCTTACGCCTTTTATTGATTTTTTAAGGGACAGATAGTAGGCTGACAGGAAACGGGAGAGAGATGGGGGGATGACATGCGGTAAAGGCCGTGTCGGGTTCGGGAGTCGAACCCGCGGCACACCGCGACTGGATCACCAGTCCGGTGCCCAGACCGTTACGCTACGGCCTGGGCCTGCTTTACTACTTTTGATGCTTTTGTGTGACACTGTATGTAGTATGGTCAAGTTGGGCATTCATTTAATTTAACATGTGGAGATAAGAGGTTTCTTCCCTACAGCAACAATATATTGAAGTAATTGAACCTTAATAGACCGTGCAACTAAATAATGACCACGTCCACCATTGGAACACAGGTTAACTTTCTTCCATTTCCTGAACGAAAACCGTTTTAGACATGACATAAGGTTTCCACCTGACAGCGACGATATTTGAATAGCTTGTTTAACGACTAAAAGCATTGCCACCTTACACAATGCTTACTCAGTCAAATTTCCTGTCAACATGCAGCTTCGCTAGGAGAATTGCCTGGGGGGCTGTTCCCCGGAGAAACCTGTGTTTAGACGTCAAATTAATTTCAGCTGTTTACCATTTTCAACATGGCGCGCTGACCTCAATTGTAGTTTCCCTTACCCTTTCCTCTAAATTGGTTTCTGTTAACCCATTAAGACCTGTATTATACAAATGTCTTCTACATTCTTACAGTTTTCTGAAAAACACATGTTACTACTCTATATCAGTGGTTCATAAACTTCTCCATGTCAAGGACCAACAACATTATGGATGCCCAGAAGAAAAGATTTAAGTTTAAAATGTTCACTTTAAAAATATACATGTATATATTCAAAGAGTTGTCACAAATGTTTGCGATTAAAAAAAAAAAAAAAAAAAAAAAAACAGATCTAAAGGCTCACATATAAAATAGTAGTATAAAATAATAGTTAAAGTTCATACATTCTAAAATGACAGACGGATGCTTTCTTGTTGTAACCTATACGTCTTCTCTTCATACATTTCAACCCGGGAAAGCATCCCTGTTTCTTTCTGGAAAACTGTATTTGGAAAGCGTTCGGCCTCTGGTGTAAATGCTTTGTGCCAAATATGAATCTCTTTGTGGTAAATGCGGCGACAGTGCTGTGTGATCACGGATGCTATTGAATCTCCTCTGAGCTCTTTGACACCGTTGGTAATGACAACGCGGGTTACGCGGGAGGCATCGTCATGACCCTGTTAACCAAAAGTCACAACCTCTTGAGGTGACGCTGACATTTGCAGAGGGAGGCCTCCCTCCTCACTGTTTCATTTCCTGAGAAGAACACAGTCTCCACACACACATCCTCTGCAGAGCTCTGCACTTGTTACAACACACACACACACACACCGACACCGCTGTCTTATATCGTTGCTGTCGGGCAGAAACCTCTTATCTGCATATTTTAACGTTTTGAGTTTGTTCATAAATGATCATACTACAGCGTCACACAACGTTTCCAACCAACATATGATATCTTATTACTTTTCAGGAAATAGATAAAAGAAAACCTTTTTTTGAACACAGGCACACTTAAGCACTTTTCCCGGTCAACATCAATTAGAAAATATTATCATGCAAATGCAGATACAAATTAGCTATCTATCTTAATCAACCTAGAGAGAGAGACAGACAGACAGACAAACAGACAGATAGACATAGTATAAAAGCAGTCGTATCCAGCAATGTCTTTTCCTCATGAACAGACTGTGTGATTCTTTCAAGTGAAGTTTCTTTCAAGTGAAGCAACGCCACATAGAGTTGTACCACTGCCAGGTTTAAATACGGCATACACACGCACCCTGTTGCACATGAACGAGCACACAGGAGGAGATTAAGTAATGACTAGAAACCCAGGATAAGTGGACAGGTGCGTAGGAGAGGAAGTTGGCAGATGATGATGGTCAGTTGACCGAAACGTGCTTTAATTGTACGTTAACGTTGCAACCGTTGTTATAACTCTTTGCGTTGTCCATCACGACTGTCAACTCATGTTACTCCACAGTCCCTAGCCTGGAAACTAGACTAATCTGCCACTCTGCCACAGGAACAAAATCTACGCAGTGATATTAGTCTTGCCATTCCAGGCGAGGATATCCAGTCCCCATTATGTGGACTACAAAACATTTGGCCACTAGATGGCACTCTTTTGCCTTAAAATAAATATTTAGGGTGAAAGGTAACAGCTTACAGAGGTAAACAAATAATTCTGGGGTTTTGATGTGCCAACAAAATTATTAAAATGTGGGAAAAGCAATACATTTATAATTACACACGTTTAAAAAGCTATGTGGTTGTATTTTAATAATAATAATAATAATAAAAACAAAATCATTATTTGATTCTCGGAAAACACATTTAGGGCTGAAACCCATCTTTTCCAGTTGTTTTGAGAATTTGAGAAAAAGCACACGGCCAAATGCATATAATTTTGGCTCAAAATGCCACAAATAAAAAATAACTACTGATTTAGCAGACATTTGTAGACTTGGGTCTTTAAAGGGCAGCAGTGAAGGCACCTGATTGGCCCCCCCTGCACCAGAAGAACGGGTGAACAAACATTCACTTTGCTTCCTTCCCTCTCTAGACCACCACGCAGAGATGATGGACGTGGACAACGACGTGGAAATCCCCCAGAACAAAGCCATGGTGCTCCGGGGACACGAGTCCGAAGTCTTTATCTGCGCCTGGAACCCAGTGAATGACCTGCTCGCATCCGGGTCAGTGTCTCTCTGCATGTCCTGATCTTCTGTCTGACTCTGTCTCCCCCTGTACAGTGTACACATGGCTGCGTTGATTTAACCCATTCTGACCTGAGATCAGATTCTAAAAGTGTCTTCGATTTTTCAAAAATAGCAGACCTACAAGCTCGTATCGCGCCACTCGGTGGCGCGATATGAGCTTGTAGATCTGCTATTTTTCAATAGCTAAAGCATAACATGATGCCAACACCAAAATGGGTGCCCGGTCAGAATGGGTTAAAGGCATATTTCAATTTCAAACATTTTTCGGGGCAGTTTAAACGTCTGCACAGGCTTTTCTGTTTTACCCCAGACATTTTAAGTTGCTTGATTCAGTATTTATTTAAATATTTGATTTATTTGACCCTTCTTATACAAACCCATTGTAAGGCCCAAACCGTACCAATGATTCGCTATGAACTCCTTGTTTAATGTAGTTGCATGAAACCAATATCCCCAATGGCAACTTGAGTTGCATTGGGGTGACATGTCCTTAAAACTGTTTGGGCATAACTCCAAACTCCCATTTTAGCCACGTTAGATTAATTGAAAACACATGTTCTTGGTTCTGGTGACTGGTGACTTGTCCTTCTAAATGCATGAGGGGGCCATGGTAACAGCGCTTTTCTTTTATTTATTTTTTTATTCATTTTCCCCCAAAAAAATATAAAAATAAATTGTCAGGTCCAGTTTACAGGTCTAGAGTCTAGACGGTTTAGGTGGTAAAAAAAGGCATTCATAAAATCACCATCCTAAAATGTTGATGCCCTCACAAGTATAGTAATAGTGTGTGTGTGTGTGTGTGTGTGTGTGTGTGCAGATCCGGGGATTCGACGGCACGCATATGGAACCTGAGTGAGAACACCAGCACGGGAGGCTCCACCCAGCTAGTGCTGAGACACTGCATACGAGAGGGGGGGCAGGACGTCCCCAGCAACAAAGACGTCACCTCCTTGGACTGGAATGTGAGTGTGTGTGTTTAACTGTGAGGACCAAATGTCCCCACAAGTATAGTAGAATATGAGAAATACATGCTTTGAGGAGGACCATTTTCCTGGCCCTTGTGAGAAAAATTAAGGGTTAGAAGTTTTCCCTATTTTATATTACCGGTAGTTATTTTTAGGCTGTTTTCAACATTTTTCTATACCATCCTAAATGTTGATGAGGCTTGATGATGTCCTCTCAAGTATAGTAATACGTGTGTGTGTGTGTGTGTGTGTGTGTGTGTGTGTGTGTGTGTGTGTGTGTGTGACTGTGTGACTGTGTGTGTGTGTGTGTGTGTGTGACTGTGTGTGTGGAGGAAATGGAATGCGTTTGTGTCAGTGTTGCAGTGACTGCAATTTCTCGTAATCTAATCTAGTGGTGTGTGTGTAGTGTACTTGTATTGCCGGTACTATACCATGTGATGGTTCAAATGTCCCCACGAGTATAGTAGAATTTGAGAGGAGTGAGGATCATAGGCATTTGGAGGTTTTGTTTTAGAGTTTGGGAGTTGGAGAGAGTTAAACCTACTAAAAAATAACTGATCTACAAGCTGCACGACGTGAGCTTGTACGTGGGGTTGTTTTCGGCTTCAATGTTATGGGACCAAAAAGCATTCCTAAAATCACCGCCCTAACATGTTGATGTCCTTGTGTGTGTGTGTGTGTGTGTGTGTGTGTGTGTGTGTGTGTGTGTGTGTGTGTGTGTGTGTGTGTGTGTGTGTGTGTGTGTGTTGATGCATGTGACTACCGCGGCTGCCAAAGGCATTCCTTGGCTGTCCTTGTGAACCGGATACGTGTGGTGGAGTCACTCCCATCTTAGAGAAAATACAAACCCCAGATCCTTCTGTCGTGTTTTGGTCTCTTACTCTCCCTTCCCTTCATGCTGGAAATCCACATTAACCAATCATTAAACTGTGCCATTCAGGCTTTTATGTTCATAAATAGTAAGCATCTAAAATTTGAAATTTCATTCGAAATTAATTTGTTTCCAATACAAAATGTGAATTGCCATTTAGGGTATGTAAACATTGACTGATATTATTGCTGTTGGGCAGAAACCTCTCCTCTCCATAATTGTAACTGTTAATGCCCTACTTGATCATTTTACAGTGTCACACATATTCAAAAAAATGCACATAAAGTGCACAAAGACCTGCACACCGTCTGCACTTGCAATACGAACTTTATTGGCAACGTTTCGGTCAAAGACCTCCTTCAGGCATATGTGGCACACATAGAAAGTAGCAGATCTATAAGCTCGAACAATATCAGCTGCTTTTGTTATTTTTTTATTTTAATTCCTGAAAAGTAACCGTTTTGGACAAATGAGGTTTCCACCAGACAGAGACGATAACAGTATATGGTTATCCTGTTTCAGGCATTGTTATCACAAGAATCACGCAATTAATTCTGTGAACCAATCATAAAACAAGATGGGAACAGCGTGATATGTGATATTTTTTTTGTTTTACACACATACACACGCACACTTCTTGACGGCCACGCTGTAAATATCCATGTGTTGTCCCACCCAAACAGGTGCATTAAAACCTCTCGGCTTTCACTCAGTCTGCCTCTCCTTGGCTGTCTCTCTGTCAGTATTAGCTGAATTAGGATTATTTTCTGAACACAGTTCCATAGTTAGAAGAGAAAGTTAACATATATGGTTGGTTAAACTATATGGTTGTCTGTACTACAGTTCGAATATATAGACCACAGGTGTTGAGTACTACAACCTACCTACAATAACGGCCTGTTTCTCTTTCAGAGTGAAGGCACTTTGCTGGCAACAGGCTCCTATGACGGCTTCGCCAGAATATGGACGAAAGACGGTAAAATCTGTGTTTCTGTCACAGTGCATTTGATTGATTCCCAACATGTGGGCCGTGACGGTATGGCATGATCCCAGCTGGAACACAATCAAATATCCTTGTTGTAGGGCAGAAACCTCTTATTTTTGTGTTCTTTGGTAAATTAACGCCCAACTTTACCATACTGCAGCGTCACACAAAAGCATAAAAGTATCACATCTGCAAGCTTGAGCTTGTACGTAGATCTGATACCTTTGCTATTTAAAAAAATATATGAATCCTGAAAAGTAACAGTTTTGACATACAGTATGAGGTTTCCACCCGACAGAGACGATAAACAAGTGGGCTCAATTAAAGGTTGCAAACCACTGCCACAACCACAACTGCCACAATATAAAACAGTGTTGCTAACTCCTATGAGCTGTCTTATTAAATAAATCCCTCCTGTAATGCTTGTGCCCTTTCCAGGTAATTTGGCCAGTACCTTGGGGCAGCATAAGGGTCCTATATTTGCGCTCAAGTGGAACAAGAAAGGAAACTTCATCCTCAGTGCCGGCGTAGACAAGGTTGGACAAATGAGATCGCTGCTGTTTCATTACATGCATTCTGGTTGCTGATGTTTGGCTCGATTTATTTCCAATGACACAAAAAAAAATTGTTGCTCCCTCTCCCCAGACAACTATCATTTGGGATGCACATACAGGCGAGGCCAAGCAACAGTTTCCCTTCCACTCAGGTGAGCACCACCATGACATTCAGTCATTTGGATTCAATAGTCTACCTCTTCAAAACACTGCTGACCTGAACCACTATGTGGCTGGTAAAGTCAATCCATACAGATATAATAGATTTTATTTTAAGACTATAAAGAGTACCGGTATATCAGAAGCATCTTCCATAAAACCCTGCTGCTGCTGCTGCTTTCCACAATGAAAAAAGGATCAGTTTGATATACGATACATGGATTAAAATTCTCAGTCGCCATGACTGATTTCAGTCATTTGGATTCCATAGAAGGCAGCATAGTAGCCATGTTGCTATGGGAAACACGACGTGTTGTGAGCTTGTAGATCGGATAGTCTCCGTCATTAGTTATTTTAAGATTAAAGGGTATTTGAAGTGGTCAAACTAGCAATATAGAATAGATGTCCAGAAGCGTTTTATTCTTCCATAAACAATAAAAGGTTAAAGGCTCGAAACGGATTTCTTCAACCCGGTTGGCTCTATGTAAAACAAGCAGCAACGGTTTAGAATGATGATTCCTAAACATCATCATTAAACTTTCAGTCAGATTCTATTTAGCTTTATTCCACTGTACATGCATTAGGCTTTCACACAACAAAGACGGCATGATATGAAAGCTATAGTGTTGGCAGCCGGTCCAGAAATCCAGGCTTAAACCTCACACCTCTGTCCTCTTGTCTTCCCACACAGCACCAGCACTGGACGTGGACTGGCAGAGCAACAACACATTTGCGTCCTGCAGCACAGACATGTGTATCCACGTGTGTAAACTAGGCCAGGACCGGCCCGTCAAGACCTTCCAGGGACACACGGTAAAAGGCTTCAGTTTAACCCAATCTGACCTGAGATCAGATTCATACGAGGTTTCCACTGGGCACACACTGGGTCTGATTAACCCATTCTTTTTTTTTTTTGCGGCTTACGCCTTTTATTGATTTTTGAAGGGACAGACAGTAGGCTGACAGGAAACGGGAGAGAGATGGGGGGATGACATGCAGTAAAGGCCGTGTCGGGTCCGGGAGTCGAACCCGCGGCACACTGCGACTGGATTACCAGTCCGGTGCCCAGACCGTTACGCTACGGCCTGGGCTGATTAACCCATTCTGACCTGAGATCAGATTCTAAAAAATGTCAGTCGTTCTTCGATTTTTCAAAAAATAGCAGACCTACAAGCTCATATCGCGCCACTCGGTGGCGCGATATGAGCTTGTAGATCTGCTATTTTTAAATAGCTTAAAGCATAACATGATGCTGACACCAAAATGGGTGCCCGGTCAGAATGGGTTAACCCCAGTAAAGCCCTAACTACACCAAAGGGTCCAAACGGTTGAGTTAAAGCTAAAAACCGTCTTGACCCTTTAGCTATATCAGCAGTGCTCAAACTTTTCCATGTCAAGAACCACCCCACAATTATATGTATTTGGCTTGCGGACCCCCATCGCAAGATTATTTTGTTACAGGGACCTCCAGAAGCAAAGATTTGAGTTAAACATGTACAGTATAATCACTAGTTGGTTCTCATAGTGGGGATTTAATTACAGACGTGGTGAGGCTGATACATTTCCATGCCGTGTCTGTCACTGTTGCTACTGTACCTATAATGTTGGTCTCTTGTGTTTGCGTGTGTTCAGAATGAGGTAAATGCCATCAAGTGGGATCCAACCGGGAGCCTATTGGCCTCCTGCTCCGACGACATGACACTGAAGGTCAGTAGCCTTTATTCTAGTTTATATTAACTGATCAAATTACCAGTATATTTAGTCACAGTTTTAGTCGACGACATTAACACTAATGGAGTAATGTGATGAAGTATAAAACCATGTTAAGTGTTTTAACATTGCCGTGTGCTCTCTCATCATGGGACAGATCTGGAGTATGAAGCAAGACCAGTGTGTCCATGACCTGCAGGCCCACAGCAAGGAGATCTACACCATCAAGTGGAGTCCCACAGGGCCCGGAACCAACAACCCCAGCGCTAACCTCATGCTGGCCAGGTACAGACAACACTAGCACTTAATGCTGGAAAGGAATAGGTGGTGCTGCTGGACTGCTTGGTGGTTATAAAATATTTCACTCGTTCAGTCAGATAGCATGAAGCAAGATGGTAGTAGACAACTCGCCACTGTTTCAAGGACGCACAGGGAAAATATAAACGGAATGTCCGTTGTGGTGAGAAAAGACAAACCGTCGCTCAAACACACACTTCTCACAGTCACGTTGATGATAATTGTGTGCGGCCCACGCTACCGCTACGTGCCTGCGAGGTGTGCTCATGCGCGTGCGTTTGGGAGCGCACGGCACGCTCCGTGGCTATCACAGTCATGCTGTTTGGGGACAGGCCAGCACAGCAACACAACAACCCGGTAGGCTGCGCAAATTTCTTCCCAAACAATCATTTGTAAAAATTAGTATACATTATCTAACCCGACAAGTTCGACAACACACACGGTGTAAGAAACATTTGTAACATCTTCAAAATAAGGGTAAGAATCCTCGCGCGAATTACAGCGAATGTATTAATTCATCCTGGAGGGTTAAGGGTTAAGTAGAATATGACCTTTTGACACCTTTAGTGTCGTCCCGAGCGCGCACGGCACACAGCAATGTATGTTGACAAATAGTAGGACTTTTAACCCATGAATATGTAAACTGTCAGTAACAGGTGTCTCCAGCATACAGTACATATAATAATTAGGTTTCGTTTTCTCCGTGGTAAGGTACAAATCGCTTACTTTTCACTTCCTCTTTTGATATTTTGCATCCTTGGCTGGGAGAGTGTTCACCATTGTGACTCGCTTTACATAATGTCCCCTCTTCCTCTTCCTGCCCCCGGACGTGCTACGCAGCGCGTCGTTTGACTCGACAGTGCGTCTCTGGGACGTGGAGCGAGGCGTGTGCATCCACACGCTCACCCGACACCAGGAGCCCGTCTACAGCGTGGCCTTCAGCCCCGACGGCCGACACCTGGCCAGCGGATCCTTCGACAAGTGTGTCCACATCTGGAACACTCAGGTATGCAATCCATGCCATGGCACCGCACACTCCAGCTGTAAGATATTGTGATCATGATTACCAATTTCACTGCTCCCCAGTGATTATCTCGCTAGTTAATAAAGAAATGAACCCATTCTGACCTGAGATCAGATTCATACGAGGTTTTCCACTGGACACACGCTGGTCTGATTAACCCATTCTGACCTGAGATCAGATTCTAAAAAATGTCAGTCGTTCTTCGATTTTTCAAAAAATAGCAGACCTACAAGCTCGTATCGCGCCACTCGGTGGCGCGATATGAGCTTGTAGATCTGCTATTTTTAAATAGCTAAAGCATAACATGATGCTGACACCAAAATGGGTGCCCGGTCAGAATGGGTTAATAAAGAAATTAATACATTTACCCAAAAAGTAACAACCAAACGGGATTACAGTAATGAAAGTAGTCCATAATTGTATGCCAGGTGCGTCCAATGCAACGGTCGACCTCGGAAAGCAACTGGAAGTGTTTACTGCATTGCATTTCTCGCTTAAACATTCTTGAGAGCAATGTTTAGCAGCTGTAAATGACATTGTGTGTTTGTTTACATGGCTGCCATGTTGGACACGGCACAGAATCAAGCAGTGCAGATTGATATGAGCCAGGTGTGCTCTGAGCCTTTGATTAGACAGCAGTCTGTTATTGACTTGAGCGGTCATTGTTCAGAAATAGCAGACTGATGAATTTAGTGATTGACCAATCAGAATTATTCAACAGATTGAGTATATCCAATTTTTTGCATTCTCTTAAACGTGTGTGTGTGTGTGTGTGTGTGTGTGTGTGTGTGTGTGTGTGTGTGTTCGTTCAGACGGGGGCTTTAGTCCACAGCTACCGGGGGACAGGGGGAATCTTCGAGGTATGCTGGAACGCTACGGGAGACAAAGTGGGAGCCAGTGCATCAGATGGATCGGTGAGTTCTGCCACCACTGCCTGTGTGTTCATTCTAGTTAAAGATGGAGTGCCGTGACGAGAAATCTCGTCTTGGCACATCCGGGTTTAAGCTCTAGATGCGAGAGTTTTCGAACATGGCATAGATTGTGTTAAAATTATGTTTTTATGTGGCTACACCCACCAGTTCATTAAGTATACCTGTTTTTCTTCTTAGCACCACCCACCTGAACTGAAGCCTCTGCCACAGCTGTGTGTTGTATGATAATGGTTGGGTCTTTTGACTCAAAGGCTTTCAGTTTTCAGGAACAAACCAAAAATACACAGGGAAGACATATTTTAATATTCTACCCACACCTGGAAGTCTACTATTGTAATGTTAACTCCATAGACACACACAGAACAGAAAAAGTGCAAAAATCACGGCATTCCATTTCTTTAATAGGACTAATTGATTAGTATTATAGACATATAGTTTTATAAAGATAAAAAGTAACAATCGATAATTGTATTACAATTGGCATAATTTCTTGCAGTGGAGTTTTGGCAAGCTGCCCTATATAATATAATATAATATGGTGGCGGTGTTGACATGCGGTCCATTGGCCAATGAGGTGATGCATCATCACTTCCAACTTTGTGTAACATCACACGACTGTAATTGGAACATGATAACAACTCGATACGCAGACCATAATGCCACGATTCACTTTACCTAGGACTGAAAATTGCATTTCTGTTCCATTTGGCCTGAGGATGTCTCGTCTTGTCTTCCTGTCGTTTGCTGCTGCAGGTTTGTGTATTAGACCTGAGGAAATGACACTCTGCCTGCTGGGGAACACGTGGACCGACTACGAATGTGTACATAGCAGCCAAAACGACTGACTGACTGTCCCCTGTCCCTCTGCCTGTCTGTCCCCCGTCCCTCTGCCTGTCTGTCCCCCGTCCCTCTGCCTGTCTGTCCCCCACACTGCTGTTGTCACGTCACCACGCCATGGCCTGTCAATACAGCCAAAACCCAGCACTCTGCCCCCAAACACACACACGCACACACACATTTGTATTACTATACTTGTGAGGACATCATCATTTTAGGATGGTGAGTTTATGAACGCCAATTTTTTTTCTTTCTTTTTTTGACAATTGACTTTTTTATCCTAACGACAGCTCACAGTGAGCGGTGAACCAATATTGTCCAGGGCTTGCTCACCCCCTCTAGACCAAGAAAGCACGCTGGCTGGGCCAGGTTAATAATTGCCTAATCCAAACTCCAACTTGAGTGTTTTCCTAATTGCAAGCTTACGTTTTGTTTTTGGTGTAACCATACAAAAAACAATATTCATCATGAGGACCAGGAAAATGGTTCGACAAGCTTTTCGAGCTTGCGGATCTGTTACTGCTGGTTGCTTTTTGTGTGACGCTGTAGTATGATCAAGTAGGGTGTTAACCCATTCTGACCGGGCACCCATTTTGGTGTCGGCATCATGTTATGCTTTAGCTATTGAAAAATAGCAGATCTACAAGCTCATATCGCGCCACCGAGTGGCGCGATACGAGCTTGTAGGTCTGCTATTTTTTGAAAAATCGAAGAACGACTGACATTTTTAGAATCTGATCTCAGGTCAGAATGGGTTCATCAGACCAGTGTGTGTCCGGTGGAAACCTCGTATGAATCTGATCTCAGGTCAGGTTAATTTACGAGACAAAAAACCCACCCAAAGTTAGTATATGGAGATGAGAGGTTTCTACCGCAACCTACTGTAATTCTATTAGTAGAGTATAGTAATACAAGTACACACATGCACGCACACACACACACACACACACACACACACACACACACACACACGTCTCGTGGGCACTTGTCAGACCCATGGGAACAGCGTGGCTCCATTGTGGATCTGGGACTTTATGTTGGCCAGGCTGTGACGTCAGTCATCTATGACTCTGGGCTAGTGTTTCAGCCCCTACCAGAGCCCACATTGACTTCCATTATATACAATTTACAGTTTTAATATTTCAAAACATCTAAAACATTATGTCGGGGAAAGACATGCATGGCGGTACAAGAAATCTGGCGCTGATCGGTCCAGTGGTTTGTGAGATTGGCTCTGGACACACACAGACCAACCCTCTTCTAGACCATTGGTTCTCATTGTGGGTACATTTTGGACCCCTGGTGGTCCCTGAGCCGCATGTTGAGAACCAGTGTTGCAGACGGTTTGCCTTCCTGCAGACCCACGCCCCCAAAAAGCTCTCAAGACGTTTAAAAAAAAGGACCCATGACACACGTACCAAAATGTCAGCTTTTGTTTTTTTGACTTTTTGCTCTTTTTAACCCTTTGTACCAGAACTGTAAAGGATTTATTTTGGTCTTTGTCGGTGTGCGTGCATATTGCACGCTTCAGCATATTTTGTCCTGTGGCCATTGTTATGTTGACTTAGCATTTTACTGATTTCCATAGGTTTTTTATATATTATTATTATTACTACACGGTGGGAGGCAGAGACAACTGGCTTCAAAGCTGTCACTGGGAGAGAGAGAAAAAATCCCTTCATTTCTTTTTGGCACTGTACAATATTTTTTTGTAGGTTAAAGAAAATGATTATATTTCAAATGTTTGAAATGTTTTTTTTATATATATAATTTGTTTCAGTTCTCATTTTGTCCCCGCATCCGGTTTCTTTTCATTTTGACCATAGTTTCTTTCTTTTTAGCAGTTTATAAAGCAGTTTGTGTGGGTGCGTTAGCTGTGGCACAGCTAACAATCTTTTTGCAAGCAACAATCTTTTTTTTCTTTTTTCTCAATAATGCTTTTTTTCAGGTGTTAAATAGCTTTCAGGTTAACGCATAGAATCTCAAATGTTTTCCTCAGCCTTTTGGCAGACAGAGAAGCTGTATACTTGCCATGCACCCCGTCATTGTTGTGCTCAGGTCGAAAGGAATGTTCCCCTGGCTTACTGTGAAGGTCGGCTAGGGTTGGGCCATTTTGACTTCAAATCGATATCCTGAATATTTCTAACTTTAACCCTGCGATTGCAATTAAAGATATTTGTAATTTATTGTGAAAATAGCCCGTCTACAAGTTCACAACAACGTCAACACATTGTACTTGTAGATCGGCTATTTTCACATGCCACCTTTGTACAACGAAAGATTATGCAAGCTTTAAGTGGTTAATCAGGCTAATTGATTTAGTCGATTATTTAAAAAAAAATGTTTTTGTCAATCCGTTGATATAGGATTTTTTTTTTTTTTAATTAACCCTTCTCTTATATTCAATTAACCTACATAGCACGTCTGTCGGGTGGAATTCTCACATGTCCAAAATTGTTACTTCATTCAATTCAAATAAAAAAATAGTAACAGATCTACAAGCTCAAAACTGTTAAGAGCTTGTGGATCTGCTACTTTTGATGATTTTGTTTGACGCTGTAGTAGACAAAAATAAATAAAAGATCTGTAGATAAGAGGTTCTGCCTGACAGCAACCATAAGCAACATGAACACAATCCATGCTAACCTCGAGATATCCCGTGGAAAGCTATTAAACCCATCTTGGCTGAACACGAGTTTTGATAAAAAGGGCATTAATCCCGAATTAATATTTTTACCTTATTTTAGCTTCTGTTGCTAGCCACCGCTTGCTTCCATGGTAGAAACGGCCTAAATCCCAAATCCTCCGAGCGTGTGGTCTTTAGTGGTTTTAGGGCTCAGAATGGGATAAAGTACGATATTGGGAGCTTAATAAAACACAAATTCGAGGTCCCGCTAACCATATCAATGGTTCTATTGCTAGAAAACAGCTGCGAAAATGTACGGTTTTTACTTGCGCCTTATGTGGCCAGTAAACGGCTCTTCTCTGGATTGTTTGTGTATTTTGCTGGTACTGGTCGCCGCCTATGGTAACGAGGCACAACGTGTTAAGTGGGCTATTGGTTCTAAATGTCTGTCTGGATATATTTTCAGTTAACTGCCCAGCCCTACAGTGTAGATGGTGCTTGATGGGAAGTGATGGTAGTGTTGTATGTATTTACATTCTAGGTGTACCAGCTGTACTTGGTCTGTTGGAATAGTTTGCTCTCCGTTGGTAGCTCTACTGCAGGCCCACAATAACTACTAGCTAGCATCTGTATGACCTGAATCTTTTTTCATAGTACAGTACGTTTTTAATTTTATTAGTCCATGCCGGAACCCCATAACTCTTGAGGAATGCACAGTGGTTATACTTTCGTATATCATTATGCTGCTGTCGGGGGAAAAAAACCTTCTCTCCATATTCTGACTTTGTGTTTTTTCATACTACAGTAAAAGTAACAGATTTGGACATTTCCGCCCAACAGTTGGATTTGTTACAGACCTGTAAAGGTCCATTTGGTTCCTATGCTAGATTTAGCCCTGTCGAAATCCCCTTCAAGGACCCCTGGGGATCCCACTTTGAGAACCACATAGTACATCACTAGAGTGCTTGTTCCCTTGATTCGTGGCTTGTTTGCTAACGTGCAAAATGATAATCAGACCTGTCCTCTTTAAACGGTTTTTCTTTCGCCTCCTCGCTGGCTTAGGTCATTCGGCTTCCCTTATTTAGTGTGTGTCATGATGGGTGAAAACGTTCAAGGTCCCATCATGCACAGTGGGACTCCACTTGATGGTGTCGATCTCACCACCCTTGCTGACGGGCCTGCAGATCATGGACACAGTCTTGCTTAATACTCCTAATTATGAGAGACCTAAAATGAGAGACAGCATTGCGCATATTTAGCTAAAATAGCGTATGTGCAAGCCTCGTGACACCGTCGTACAAAAAAATAGAACGTCTGTCGGGTAAAAACCTGAATATGTCCACAAACGGTTACTTTTCAAATTCAAAAATAGCAAAAAGTAGCAGATTGACAAGCTCTGTGTTTCGAGCCCGTAAATGTGCTGCTTTATATAGTTTTGCATTAAGTTATGAAAAAACTCAAAGTTTAAATGTAGATATAAGAGGTTTCTACCTAACAGCAACGGTAAGATGGGGCCCTGAGTGGTTACATCAAATCAGGACATCATTTTGTATTTGTGCCTGTGTGTATGTGTAAGGGCCTCCACCTTTACAGACTATACTGTACTGTACTTCATTTCACAGTCCTGTTGTGTCGAGCAGCTCGTCTGTGGCGTTCGCAGAGCTTGCCTTCGATCTCTGTTTCATCTGAGAAAAACCTCTGTGTTGGTGCGTGTGTGCAGCTCTCTTGTCCAGTTGTTTAGTTTGGTAACCATATAGCTTTGGCTGTCCGTTGTGTGGTGGTTGCCCGGGTGCTACACGGCAATTGGTGGCATTAAGATTCTTTGATTCTGTTTTCGATAACATGCAGCCACTGGGGATGTCGACCACCACACAGTTGCATCATCCCTGGTTTAATTCGGGGCTGGAGACATGTGTTGCATGTCCTTCTCGATGCTTTTTGTTTCTATATTTAAATACAAACAAATCAAAACTGGCACTTATACCCATCAAGATATCGTCGCTGTCGCGCAGAAACCTCTCATCTCCATGTTTTATGTTTTGCATTTCTTTCTTAAATTAAATCCCTACTTGATCATACTACACTTTACTACAGTGTCACACAAGAGCATAGTTTCGCATTTTGAGCTTGTAGATCTGCTACTTTTGCCATTTCTGAATTTAAATCCTGAAGAGTAACAGTTTAGGTTTCCACCCGACAGAGACGATATGTGACAATAACTTCAAATAATGTCAAACCTTTCAGGTCAACCTGCCTGCCATCCCCTCTCCTTTGTGCAACAGTAAAAATCCTGGATTTGCCTAAATGTACAAAACTGGGACCACAGAAGTTGTCACAGAATTCCATATATCACCCATTTTAGTGTAGCACCTGTATTAAACTCTTTGAGAGACGGGCTACATTGAAGCCTATGCAGGGGGGTTAGTCTGCGCTTCTATTTGTAGTGTGCTTAGAGGTGACCTTATGACGCAGCTCTGTGGTTTTGGGTTTTCGTTACCATTCAATTTTCTTTTTGTGAGGGTGGTGAGGATAAGGCAGAAATATGACTTGATGTAACATTGTAACTACATATAATATATATCTGTGTTATCACAGGGGATTCTTTTTATATTCCACTCATGCTAAAGGGTGGATTTTAAAACCTTTTCAAGGACAACTTGGAAATGTGATTTATTCTTATGCATCCGGTGGGGTGTTGGATCAATGAGGAATGGCTTTCTTTTTTCGTCGCTGTCTGGTGGAAACCGCAATGTCCAAAAACGTTACTTTTCAGGAAATTGCTAAAGTAGCAGATCCACAAGCTCAAAACGTGCAGCGCTTTGAGCTTCTGCGTCAGCTACTTTTGTGTGTTTTTACTTAACACTCTTGTATGACGAAGTAGGGCATTAAAGTGATGGGAAAAAATCATAAAAAGTTTCAATATGGTTTCTGCCTGACAGGGATGCTTTATAAAATACCATTAAACAGTCATAGCAGAATGAAGAGAGCAGCTCATTAAGATTTTTTTTTACGTTTTCTTTCTGCACTTTAGATTTAAAAAGTGTTCAAGGTTTTAACCACTTAAACCTGTATGGTTGAGCGGAGTCCCTCAGGGCTCTATATTGGTGTATTTTCGGTTTTCTGCTATCGTAGGGAAAGCTTTTGCTGAAAATAGCTGAACGACAAGCTTCTCGATCTGCTGTTTTGTGCAAAAGCTTTCTCCACCATAAGTATGCTGGGGTTTAAGGGGTTAAGTATATTGGAATCAAGCTAACTTCATGGCATTCCAAATCTCATCCGATAGCCATGACACTAAAAAACGAAACAAAACGGCAATGTTCATACATTTCTTCTCTGAACCATTTTTGTAATCTTTTTTTATTTAGATTACCTTTTTTTTTAAGAGAAACATAATAAATAATGTTGTACTGTTGGATCAACAGTTAATACTTCAAATATTGCCTATGACGGTGTAATGGTATTTTATAATGTTGAAGGGTTTTAGACGACGACGCTTTTTACACTGCTTTCAAGTGTGTTTGCTACTTTTTTTTTGTTCTATACCTAAAGTAACTAATTCTATCTTTGCTATGGTCTGAAAGCCCTCGAAAGGTTTTTGTACTCTTTGAAAAAAAGAAAAAGAAAAAAAAACGTTTTGTAATTCTGATTATTTGTGTAGCTATGAACTCAAAATGTAAAAAAAAGAAGAAAAAAAAGGAAAAAAAGAAAACATCATTATTGATGTATCATAACACCCAGACCATGTAAATACCAATTTACAGATTTTTTTTCTGTTTGTTGATGTTGTGTTGTCTTCACCTATGTTGTATTCTCTTTCTCTCTCTCACTCACATGGCTGCTCAGTCTGCAGCCCTGCGGTGCGGTCTGACTGTTGGCATATCACTCAGATCTCAAAAGTCTAGAATAAAATCTATTTTGATAATATTAAGGTGTGCTTTTTTTATTCACTGATCATCTCACATTAACTCGTTCTCTCTTGTTTGTGTCTTATATGTGAATGAGTCATTATGATTCAGTGGCTCTCAAACTTGTGAATATCAACGACCCTCATCTCTGACCGTTATTACAGGTCTCAAGAGATTCGTAATAAGGATCCATTTAGAACCCCCTCAAGGAACCTTAAGGGTCCCTGGATGGTCCCCACTGGTTATAATGCACAGCACAACCAGACACGATAAAGTGTCATTTTTAACTTCCCAGTTTTCTCAAATGAAACGGTCTGTGCTGGGTTGGCGGTACCTACAACAGTATACAAATTGAACATTTTATTTCACTGTATGTTGAATGTATACATTTCAAACGAAAGCACAAGTCAATACAAAAACTGTTACTTTGTGGACGAACCATGATAAAGCACTAACACTTCTTTACAACAGGGTCCACCATTTTCAATTCATAACATTTAGAGACGTACAAATATACACTTCTATATCAAAAATCACACCCGTGTGAACTGAGTGGTGCAACTCCTCTCTCTCTCTCTCTCTCATTAGCAGGCAACAGTGCAGCACTGAGATCATCATAAAGGTTAAAAATCACACCCGTGTGACGTAAGGGGCGCTCTTATCATCGTACATCACCATAGACACTATATGCCTATTTTCTCAGACACTGATGTAAAATTCTCCATTCATTGTCAATGGGAATTTAACCTTTGTGTAGGACAAAAATGGACATTAAGCCGATTTGCTCAGACACATACAGTATGATGTAAATTCTCCATTCATTGTGACTTGAAGGTCGCAGTTACTATGGAATCGTGCATTGTGTGTGTTTGGTCGGGTGAGAGCACGTGACATCACGTGACATAAGGGATGGAGATCCCTGATATCATCAATATTAAGCCCATATATATGGAGATCCCTGATGTCATCAGCAACTCTCCATCTGACCTCAAACCCTTAGATCTCCATATATGGAGCTGACCTGTTCTGACATTCCATATGTTGATCCTTCCCCATCCATCCTTCCTCTTCGATGTCTCCCTTTTGACTACCTGTTCTTTTAAACTCTAGACGGGCCTGCCCCAAAGTTATTAGTGCAGCCGCAGCCGTCAAAAACTATAAGTTCTTAACAGGCCCGAAAATTAAGATCTTACCCCCCATGCCAAAGCGCCAGCGCTCGCCAAGCAGTCTGCTGTCACCCAGGCAGATATGTTGATCTTACCCCCCATTCCAAAGCGCCAGTGCTCGCCCAGCAGTCTGCTGTCACCCAGGCGGATGCGTGAACCTGACCACGCGTCGATTCTTGCCCTCAGGCGTCTTACTGGTTTGTCAAGATTCAATTCCCATTGACAATGGAGAATTTACATCATGTGTCTGAGCAAATCGGAATTTTTGTCCTACACAAAGATTATGTTAAAGATTAAATTCCCCATTGGCAATGGGAACTTTGTAGGACAAAAGTCACACCTGTGTGAAGTGAGGGGCGCTAATATATTAAGGTCTACTCTAACTCATGTTGCTATGATTAGGTGATGTAATGATGATATAAAACAAACGGTGTCAAAACAATTCTCTTTATTGTTAATGGGTTTTTATGTTTGTGTTAGGGACAAGATGACGTACATTTTCCCTTCATTGTCAATGGTGTTTTTAAAAAAACCTATATATAGAAGGGGCTAGCGCCCCTCAAAAATACAGATTTGCTCAGACACACACAAACATTAAATTCCCATTGACACTGAATGGAGAATCATAAAAGACGAAAATCTACACTAATAGCTGAATATAGAGCTAGCACCCCTCAAAAAGGGGAAAAACCTACAGTATGGGGAAAAAGGGGTGGGGGGACGGGACTCAGGCTTTATCTACAGGGACTTGTTTCGAATTGCAGCAAGTCAAGAGTTTCACATGTCTTAAAGGCTGTTGGTAGGGCATTCCACATTTTAGTGGCATAGCCTATAGGAGCTAAATTAATTTAATCCTTTGTTACTAATCCTTTGTATGTCGCCGTTTGATGTGTATGCAACTATGCACCATGCCAGCGTATGACGTAATGACTACTTGTGCTTGATGTGGTGCTCAAAGGGCACCTACGGACGGCTGCAATTTCGAAACTGGCCCCCGTAAAATCTGAATCCCCCCCACCACCCACCCCTTTTCCCCCTCACTGTATAGTTTATTTTCCCGTTTTACCTCCTTTATGATGAATTCCTGTTCTGTTCTTTGGCTATATAGAAGTGTCTATTTGTACGTCTCTAAATGTTTTGATGAATTGAACAAGGTGAACCCTCTTGCAAAGTGTAATGCTTAATTGGGTCGTCCACTCACAGTTAACAGTCTTTGTATTGAGTTTGTGCTTGAAATGTACTGTAATTCTGCAAACTGTTAATAAATGTTTCAATCAATCAATCAATCAATTGGTGGTGACCTTGGTGATCATGCAGACCCATTGCAAGGTCCTAGCTCTGTCGTCAACCCTAAGCCATTCCAGCCTATCAAAATGGGCAGGGACGCAGGGGTGAGGTGAGGTGGGTATCAGCAGGGCTGAGGGTGGGCCACCCAAATCTGTGTCCTGCCCACCTAATCAAAGAGAGAGAGAGAGAGAGGGGCAGAGGGGCAGAGTAGTTCCAGAGCAATGGATTGTGTGGCCTTGCTCATTCCCTGATGGACTGATCGAGGGTAGCTACTGGGACGTAAGTCAGGATTTGATCAACCCCAGCTGGGTCGCCTGAGTGAGGGGTATGATGTTGGTAGACCCGAAACCCTGTTGACCTCAGGATACATCACTGAGGATACGTCCCAGGTGCATCCATGCGATGTATTTTTAGTTATAGTTATTCTATATATATAGTGACTCATAGGAATAGACTATGTGACAACCGGGTATAGTCTGGTGCCAACCGGAGAGACAGCCGGAATGTAGACGGCAACCGGGTGAGCAGTATGGGTTAGCACCCCAGCCTGTGTCCTCCGTGAGGACGAAGCCCAACAAACCTCAGTGAGGCCTTTAGGAGGGCCATTATAATCCACCACTCCTGAATGAAGTGCCTGGTGCTGGGAGTCTGGTGCAGCGCACAGGTCCTGGGCCTGGTGAGAGCAGGAGTGGACCTGGTGAGACGTAGGAGGGGCCCTGGCACGGACGGACGATCATCTTTTAGGGAACTGTGTTGCTGTCAGACAGATTAATATATACTAGCATGACATTCATCTTTTAGGGAACTGTTGCTGTCGGACAAATTAATATATATACTGGCTCGGACGATCATCTTTTAGGGAACTGTGTTGCTGTCGGACAGATTAATATATACTGCATAAACAATATGAAAGCATAATTATCAAAAGGACAAAGGACACTGTACTTTTTTGACCTGAGATCAGATTCTAAAAATGTCTTCTAAATCCGATTCGATTCGATTTTTCTAAATGGCGCGCTATGAGCTTGTAGATCTGCTATTTTTCAATAGCTAAAGCATAACACCAAAAGGGGTTCCCGCCCAAAATGGGTTAAATCATCTGCAATAAAAATCCTTTGACTGCTGATATTCACAGTTTGACATAAGACAGTCAATAAAAATTTAACAATTAGGCCTACGTGATTACAGTATTCCATAATAACTTTGTTTTGGCCTTGCATGGTAGCATGAACTTTATGCACCTCACTGAGGCACTGGATAGACTCAATCAAAATATCAAATCAATCAATGTTACGGAGAATATTTATTTTTAGCCAATAGGCCTATAAAAAAAATACCACAAAATATCAGTACCATATATCATTTCTGATTGGGTGTGCAGCATTTTTAGAGAAATTGCCATCAGTGCCGTTAACCGACAGGGTGCTGATGGAAATTGGTTTACTGTTAAAGAAGGAGAAGATAGATAGATAATCTGATATGATGATCGCATAGTTTTCTATGCATTTCGGTGGGTTATTACGCTATGCGGTGCATGCGGATGCCCCCCCATTATAGCCCATATATTCGTCCTGCCCACCCTAGTGGGCCAGGCTACAACCGGCCCTGGGTATCAGTGAGGCCAAGTGCCTGACCACCAGTTTGTTTTGAGAAGTCTGGAGGCTTGTTTAAAGGGCCTTTGAGGTGCTGTGAAACTGGTTTTGTATGTGAGGCTATAGATAGAAAGTGTTATTCATTAAATAATATAAGTTGGCACAATACAACACAAAAGTATTAAAGGTATCAATGAGATATTTGTTATCTCATTGATATATTGATATTTTCTATATGTTCCGTTATATTTGCAGAAACGGATGAAAACACTACTATGAGCAATCACAGTCTTTTTAAACAGACTCGCTTCAACGTTATGAAAGCTAGGGAATGAGTGCCATCTAGTGGTTACGTCAATAAATGTGCCACACAGCCCATTTAATGGGTCAGAATTTGTACCCTCGGTGCAGCCTTATCTGCGAAGAGAAAATCATGATGGGGCTGGAATCTGGGAACCCAACCCATCGCCAGCGGCCTTATGAATTCAAATATTGGATTTTAAGTATTTAACAATCATACAGTCGTGCTAGCTCAAAAGCTATATGGACCAGCTATAGAGCTACAGTCGTTTTCCCCCTCACTGTATAGTGTATAAGTATATGTTTCTTTTCCCTTTTTGCTTCCTTTATGATGAATTCCTGTTCTGTTCTTTAACTATATAGAAGTGTCTATTTGTACGTCTCTAAATGTTTTGATGAATTGAACATGGACCCTGTTGTAAACAAGTGTAATGCTTAATTGGGTCGTTCACTCACAGTCTTTGTATTTGTGCTTGAAATGTACTGTAGCCTAATTCTGCAAACTGTTAATAAATATTTCAATCAAAATAAAACACTGATGACAAAAGAGCTAAACTACACCTATTTCATGGACTTTGTGTCCAATTAATTAATTAAAATTGTGCCAACAGGCCCCCAATTAATTTATTAAAGTAAACACATTTTTTTCCTTTATTTATTTTTCTTTACTTAATTGTGTTTATTCATTTTTCGACGTCATGTGACATATGGCATGACACGCCTCTACAATTTAATTCATTAATTTATTTATTTATTTATCGACACGATTTGTTTTTTTTGGGGGTGTAGAGTGTGTGTGTGTGTGTGTGTGTGTGTGTGTGTGTGTGTGTGTGTGTGTGTGTGAGCAGCAGTTGGAACTTGGAAGTCTGCCAGCTCGTTCTCATCAATCCTGTAACTCCTGTCAGCTGTAACAGTTTTCTCTTCTGACTTCTGGTAAATCAGATCGAGTGTACGTGACAGTGAAGGCATCGACCCATTACGAAGCCAACCACACAAACATTAATAATATAATACCGCTTGTTAAAATCACCATGAAGAGGAACCACGTACCCACCTGCAGCCTCTTGTTTCCTTGAACTTGTGCCTGAATATGGAGGACGTGTATTGAGGGTATAGTAGACTATTTAATATTATGATTCGTGGTTATGCAAGTCTTTTGGTTTGAATAATGTGTTGCTGGATTATGCTTGCAAGGTGGACGCCGGCTGCACCGCCGCCACCAACAATCATTCGTTCATTCTGTTGTGCACGCACCAAAGTGAGTCCAAACTTTAAGAATACTGTTTTCTGTTATTATTACAGATGCATACTCAAGATAAATTATAGTATGTCGGCATAGAATAGGTACATAGTCTACGATCCAGACCAGATTTGAGCACAAGAGTAGTCTACGGGTAACTAAATTGCATCTATTCATCAAGATAATTATTGCTTTAACAAAGTGGATTAGCCTATCTATATTGTGTAAGAAATAAGATGATAGCTCTACTGAAGGAAAGCCCCTGAGTACTGCGTGCGTGTGTGTGTGCACGTGCGCGAGAGAGAGATAGAAACCAAATTAGAACAGGCTGATTGCTGCCATTGAGGTACAAATTAGATTGTAAACGTTTTTGTCCCTTGAGTGGCCTCTCTCTGTCTCTGCCTCTCTCTCTCTCTCTCTCTCTCTCTCTGCCTCTCTCTCTCTCTCTCACACACACACACACACACACACACACACACACACACACACACACACACACACACACACACACACACACACAGCAACTTTCTTTAGAGAAAGATTCTGTAGCAGGGTGTGTGTGTTGAAAATATGGTACCCATTTGTGCAATTTGTATACTGTACTGTATAATTTGACATCAGCACAGAATCTGAACTGTACTTTGTTTGAATGGACTCATGGGAATTCATTGTCATAAGATCTTGCACTGTGTGATGGCAGAGCTGTTACACTGCATTATAGCAGTGGTTCCCAAAGTGGGTTCTGGGGACGCAGGGGTCCTTGAGGGAGTTCCAGGGGGTCCCCAGCTAAATGATAGTTTGGAACTAAATGGACCCTTATGGCTCCTTTGAAAACAAAAAAGAAACATAACACCAGAGTGACGCCCTGGTTAAATGAGCATTCACGCTCACTGAAGCAAGGATGTCGTAGAGCTGAGCGAGCTTGGAGAAAAAATAAACTCCCACCCACCTAGAGATTCTTAAAAAGTCAACAGTCACCTATAACAAAGCCTTGCGTCTAGCAAGGCAGGCATATTTCTCTGGCATTATTAACGAGAACAAGAAAAATGCCAGAGTCCTATTCTCTACCATTGATCGACTTTTAACCCCCCCCCCCAGTCCTACAAGCAGTCATTCCCGGCCTCTAAAGCTAAGTGTAATGAGTTTGCATGCTTTTTTTTTTTTTTTTTTAAGATATTTTTTTGCGGCTTACGCCTTTTATTGATTTTTGAAGGGACAGACAGTAGGCTGACAGGAAACGGGAGAGAGATGGGGGGATGACATGCAGTAAAGGCCGTGTCGGGTCCGGGAGTCGAACCCGCGGCACACTGCGACTGGATTACCAGTCCGGTGCCCAGACCGTTACGCTACGGCCTGGGCCTTTGCATGCTTTTTTGATAACAAAATCTTTAACATTAGAGCTGATATTATGAATGGTGCTGCTGCTAGCGCAAACCTTCAAACAGCAGCTAATGGTCCCAGGGTAGATCTCTCCAGGGGGAGCCTATTATCGTTTTGCACAATTGATGAAGACGAACTCCGCAAAACCATATCACAGATGACATCTTCCTCCTGTTCATTGGATACAATTCCCACCACCTTTCTCAAAGAGGTCTTAGACAGTGTGATTGGAGATATCCTAAAAATTGTAAACAGCTCTCTACAATCAGGCGTCTTCCCAGACTCGCTGAAGACTGCCGTAGTTAGGCCCCTACTCAAGAAACACAATCTTGATCCCTCTGTTTTGGGTAACTATCGACCCATTTCAAATCTACCCTTTCTGGGCAAGGTTTTAGAAAAATGCATCTCTCATCAATTGGATGTATTTCTACAGAACAATAATGTGCACAACAAATTCCAATCTGGCTTTAGGAAAAATCACAGCACAGAAACAGCACTTGTAAAAGTAATGAATGATCTTAGGGTGTCTGCTGACAAGAAACATGTATCCGTTCTCTTACTTCTAGATTTAACGGCTGCATTTGACACGATTGATCATTCAATTTTAATACAGCGTCTGGAGCACTGGATAGGCCTGTCTGGTACGGCCCTGTCCTGGTTCTCCTCCTACCTATCAAACAGAAGTTACTTTGTCAATCTAGCCGAGTTTGACTCAGACAAACACGACATCAGTTCTGGTGTTCCACAGGGCTCGATTCTTGGTCCTCTGCTGTTCTCCTTGTACATTCTGCCATTGGGCGAACTCATTACCAATCACGGAGTCAATTTTCATTTCTATGCTGATGATACCCAACTATATCTTTCTGTGGCCCCAGATGATCCCTGTGCTTTAGACCCGCTGTTGACCTGTCTGTCTGGCATCAAATGTTGGATGAGTGAGAACTTTCTCAAGCTGAATGAGGATAAGACAGAGGTTCTCATAATCGGTTCTAGCGAGCAGAAAGAATCAATAATATTAGACTTGGCAACCTGACTGTAGAAAGTAACAGTACAGTAAAGAACCTGGGGGTTATTGATTCTGAACTGAATTTTAATTCACACATTAATCATGTTACCAAGATTGCCTTTTTTCACCTTAGAAATATTGCACGAATCGGAGCCTATTTGTCCTTGGACGATGCAAAAACGCTAATCCACGCCTTTGTTTTTTCTCGGCTTGACTACTGCAATGCACTCTTTTCAGGACTGTCTAAGAAAACGACTGACAGATTAGAACTTGTCCAAAATGCAGCAGCTAGAGTTTTAACTAGAACTAAGATGAGCGAACATATTACTCCAGTTTTGGCATCACTGCACTGGCTTCCGGTTGTTTTTAGGATTGATTTTAAAATTATTTTACTTGTCTATAAAGCTCTCAATGGTCTCGCACCTCCGTACCTCTGTGACTGCCTACCTGGATATGTCCCTAACCGCCCCCTCAGGTCCTCCAATGCTGGCCTACTTGAAGTGCCTAAAAGAATGTGCACAAAAAAATATGGTGAGGCAGCTTTTTGCTTCTACGGCCCAACAGCCTGGAATAAACTTCCATTCAAGCTCAGACACGCACCCTCTGTAGACATTTTTAAATCTCAACTCAAGACTCACCTCTTCACTCTTGCTTTTAGTTGAGTTTTACTATGCACGTTCCTACCCTGCCCTGACTGATTGCTGCATGTGGTGTTTTTATTTGTTTTTAATTATTTTATGTTCTTATATTCAATTTTGTTCTTTGCCATTGTTCTATCATTTTAACTACTTGTGTTTTATTGTATTATATTTTTGTGTCCTGCCCTGTGAAGCACTTTGAGCTGCATTTTTAATATTTTTTATGTATGAAAGGTGCTATACAAATAAAGTTTATTATTATGGGTCTGTAACTCTGAGAGTGTAACAAATGGAACCAATAACGGTTCCATTTGTTACACACATTTACATTTATTTTATTATATATTGGCGGTCCCAAAGCTAGAAATGCCATTCAATGGTTTCCAAATAGACTAATGCATGTCAAACTGGGGGTCCTTAAGTGAATTGGATGGAGCCCGCACACCATAGGTACTAGTAAGACGTTCTTTATTTAAATACTGACAACGTTTCGATCTGTTAGATCTTCATCAGGTCATGTGAACATACACACAAGTTTGTACATTTATAATAAGGGAGTGCCCCCATTACCCAATCAAAAACACCACATTTTGGTGCCCCTCCCATCACTACAGGTGTGACTCGTCAACCCTGAGTGAGTGGGTGGGGACCCAGACATATTGATGTGAATATAGTCTGTTCAGAAGATTTAGTGCACTAGTTAAAAACATTTTAACACCAATTTTAAAAAACATACATGTATGTCTATATTCAAATTATCGGTACATCAAATAAAGGTCCCACATGTCCTGTACTCGGTCTGTGGGCTTAAATTTCCATTTCCAATGTTATTTCTATTGATTGATTGAAATATTTATTAACAGTTTGTAGAATTTACAGTACATTTTAAGCACAAACTCAATACAAAGACTGTCAACTGTGAGTGGACGACCCAATTAAGCATTACACTTGTTTACAACAGGGTCCACATTGTTCAATTCATCAAAACATTTAAAGACATACAAACATTTAGAGACATACAAATAGACATTTCTATGTAGCTAAAGAACAGAACAGGAATTCATCATATGGGAAGCAAAAAAGGGAAAAGATACAATATACAGTGAGGGAAAATGGGGTGGGGGGGTGGGGGGGATTCAGATTTTACAGAGGCCAGTTTCGAATTGCAGCCATCCGTAGGTGCCCTTTGAGAGCGGTTTTGAAGGAGTCAAGGGATTCACATGTCTTAATGACTGTTGGTAGGGCGTTCCACATTTTGGTGGCATAGGAGCGAAAATAATTTAGTCCCTTGTTTGTGCCGAATCTGGGTTGTACATGGTTTGTTGCACTCCCTCTGGTGTTGTGGGTGTGGACTTCGTTTACATTAAGGAAGTATTTAGACAGGTACATGGGTATCTTGGTGGTGTATCGAATCTTGTGGACCAGACCCATTGCAAGATGCTGTACTCTGTCGACGACCCTAAGCCATCCCAGCCTGTCAAAGTGGGCAGGGGTGAGGTGGGTTCGGGGGGTGAGGCCAAGTAGGAGCCTGACCAGTTTGTTTTGGGAGGTCTGGAGCCTTGTTTTAAGGGCCTTTGAGGTGCTGTGGTACCAAGAGGTGGATGCATAGTCAAAGAAACCTTGTACGAGGGCTCCTGTCAAGGTCTTCAAGGTGTTTTTGCTGACCAGTGAGGAGATCCTGTAAAGGAATCTTGTTCTTTGATTGACTTTTTTGATTACGTTGGTGGCCATTTTATCACCGGAAAGATTGGCCTCCAGGATGGAACCTAGGTAGGTAATTTGATCTTTTCGTGTGATAATATTGTCACCCACTCTAACCAAGAAGCCATCTGCCTTGCTGAGTTTACTATTTGATCCGAAGAGGATGGATTCAGTTTTTCCCAGGTGTAAGGATAGTTTGTTATCAGCGAGCCAGGTGCAAATTCTACCGAGTTCAGAGCCGAGGGTCTTTTCAACCTGCAGTTTGTTCCTGTCCGAGACCAGCAGTGCTGAGTCATCTGCGAACAGGAACAAGTTGCAGTCACAAGCTGAAGTCATGTCGTTAACATAAATTAGGAACAGTAAAGGCCCTAGTATGCTTCCTTGTGGGACGCCACAGCTCACTGGGAGGGGAGGGGACAGTGTTCCGTTCACCTCCACCATCTGTTCTCTCCCCTCCAGGTAGGATTGCATCCAGCTCACTGATGTGCTATCAAAACCAATAGCTTTAAGCTTGTTAACCAGTATGGAGTGGTTCACGGTGTCAAAAGCCTTTTGGAGGTCCAGCATGACCATGCCGCAGTATTTTCCAGCATCCACCTCGTGTTTGATGTGATCGCTCAAATAGAGGAGGCATGTGTCAGTGGAGTGGGATGTTCTGAAACCAGATTGGAACTCGTACAGCAATTTATTAGTGGCAAGATACTTTTCAACCTGTTCATAGACTATTTTTTCCATCACTTTCGAGATGGAGCTTAGAATAGAAATGGGGCGGTAGTTGCCGGGTTCTAATTTACTCCCTTTTTTGTACAAGGGGGTTACTTTGGCCAGTTTAAAATCTTGGGGGACCTGTCCCTGTTTGATGGAGAGGTTAACTATGTGGGTGATGACTGGAGCTATGGAAAAGGCTGAGTCTCTGAGAAATTTGTTGCATTGTTCTCCTTTTGTAGGGTAAAACTTTGCAAAAAACTGAAAAACAGGAAAATACTGATGCAGACACATAAAGAACAATCAAGAACACTACCAAATGAACTACATAAAGACACCAAAACTATATATATATATAAAGTACACACCGAAAAGAAATGCATGAAAACAACAACATATGCACCAGGTTGGATTTATTCAACGCAGGAGGCCACTTTTTTAAAGCTTAGGACAGTATAATTTTGAACCACATTTTTTACTTTTTAATTTTTTTAAATTAAAATGGAGAAGCAGAGCTTCACTCCAAACAAAGGGGTTTCTACAGGAAATGTCTAATTTCGTCTTCTTGGTTTAGGCCCCTCGGCATCATGGTTTGAAGAGTATGAATGTGGTAACTTTCTCTTCTTAATAAGAGGTTATTTATGTTACCTCCCCTTCTTGGGGTTTTTTACATGCTCTATACCAATGTATCTCAGGGAGGAGACACTATGGTCTGCTTCAGCAAAGTGTAAGGCCACTGGACTGCGTTGATCCCTGGTGCGTATGTTGCTCCGGTGTTCAGCAATCCTGGTCTTGAGAGCTCTGGTGGTCTTTCCTACATAGGCGATACCACAGGGACATGATATTAGATACACAACATTGTTTTGGTTACAGGTAATGATCCCTCTAATTTTTATTTTCTTCCCTGTGTGAGGATGGTTATATGTGGTGCACTTCGTAGTGAAATTGCACTGTGTGCAGGCTCCACATCTATAGTTCCCATCTGGGACATCTAGAAAAGTACCTTTTCTTAGGGGAGGTAGATCTGATTTAACCAATCAATTTCTCAAATTTGGGGGACGTTTGTATACCACCCTTGGGGGATCTTTGAATACATTACCTACTTGTGGGTCTGTACTAACTATATGCCAATGTTTTTTAATGATGCCCTCGAGTTCCTTGCCAACAGGAGAGTACTGCAGGAAACGGCATGTACTGGTGTCAGTAGGTTTAGCCTGTCTTTTTGTGAGACACTCTTCCTGCGTGATAAACATACTTATTGTCTCCACCAGGCCGAAGGCATGTGGGGAGAGTATGTTTTGCACTCCGTCCGTCCGTGTGTCCGTCCGTGTGTGTGTCCGTGTGTGTGTGTGTGTGTGTGTGTGTCCGTCCGTCCGTGAGGAGCTAATCTCGGCCACCGTTAACCCGGTCGATGCCAAATTTTGCACACACACTCCCTGGATGTCAACGATGAACCTCTGCCCCAAACTTTCCACAACGGCCTGTTATAGCGCCACCAGGAGGCCACTTTGTGCTAAACAAGTTTTTGCACAGTACACCTACAGATTTTGTCCAAACATCACGCAAATTGGTACACAGTCTCTCTACAGCCATTCAACCCAACCGGTCTTTCACATTTCTCAGACTCCATCCTGATTGGCTAAGATTGGCTTCCAAAGTTCACAGGAGTGCTCAGTTTCAAACAAAATGCTGCAAATCATGAACACATCGCGGGATTTCCGTGAAATTGTGCACCCACATTCCCACTAGGCCGAGGACGAAATGCCACATGAACAATTTCAACTCAGCCTCAAGGTGGCGCTATAACTGGCCGAAAACTGTTTTTACCTCTAACTGCACGGATCTGTGGATAACTTTGTATGCCAACTCCCTAGAGGCCAAGGAAAAACCTTTGCCTGGAATTTCACATCTGCTCTTTATAGCGCCACCAGGAGGCCGACATATGTAAAACACATTTTCTATTATTACTCCTTCAGATTTTATCCAAATTTCACGCAAATCGGTACACATGATCTCCATAGTCATGTGATCAAGACAGGTTTGTTTGATTTCTCATATTCCATCCTGATTGGCTAAGATTGGCTTCCAAAGCTCACACGATTCGTCCATTTCGAAAAAAGCCCACAAATCACAAACACAGTGTGCAATTTCCATTACATTATACACGCACATTTTCACTAGGACGAGGACGACATGCCACAATTTATTCCTCAAAATCAGCCTCACGGTGGCGCTATAACAGGCCAATTCCTGTTTTTATCTATAACTGCATCGATCTGTATACAACTTATGTATGCACACATGGAAAAACATTGTACCTGCATCCCTCCAATACGAACCTCCGGCCCAAATCTTCCTCAACAGCCTGTTATAGCGCCACCATGAGGCCACAACCTGACCTGCCCTGGTGGAGACCTGTGCCGATTGGCACTTTGTCTAGTCTCTAGCTGATTTTATCCACTGTTCTGGGTAACCTTTTGTCTAAATCTCAAGTCTAGTTCGTTTTTGAAAACTGCCTCATCGCTGCAGATTCTGCGGATCCGACTATATTGGCTGATTGGTAGACTTTTCTTTAGATGAGTAGGGTGGAAGGAATCGGCCTGTAGATAGGAACACTTGTCTGTTTTCTTTCTATAGAAACGTTATGTGGATGATGTATTCCTGATATGGCAAGGTTCTGAGAACACTCTTATGGAGTTCTTTACCTATGTAAACAGTTGTCATGAACATCTAAAATTTACTATCTGCCATGACCTGCAGGAAATCAATTTTCTGGACATACTCATAAAGAGAGATGGTAATGGGTTTGTCACTGACCTCTATAGAAAGAAAACAGTGTTCCTATCTACAGGCCGATTCCTTCCACCCTACTCATCTAAAGAAAAGTCTACCAATCAGCCTATATAGTCGGATCCGCAGAATCTGCAGCGATGAGGCCGTTTTCAAAAAACAAGCAAACGAACTAGACTTGAGATTTAGACAAAAGGGTTACCCAGAACAGTGGATAAAATCAGCTAGAGATAAGTATATGTTTATCACGCAGGAAGAGTGTCTCGGCCCAGGCCGTGGCGTAACGGTCTGGGCACCGGACTGGTAATCCAGTCGCAGTGTGCCGCGGGTTCGACTCCCGAACCCGACACGGCCTTTACTGCATGTCATCCCCCCATCTCTCTCCCGTTTCCTGTCAGCCTACTGTCTGTCCCTTCAAAAATCAATAAAAGGCGTAAGCCGCAAAAAAAAAAATCTTAAGGAAGAGTGTCTCACAAAAAGACAGGCTAAACCTACTGACACCAGTACATGTTGTACTGTATTGTTTCCTGTAGTACTCTCCTGTTGGCAAGGAACTCGAGGGCATCATTAAAAAACATTGGCATATAGTTAGTACAGACCCACAAGTAGGTAATGTATTCAAAGATCCCCCAAGGGTGGTATACAAACCTGTGGATACCACCCACTACCGAAGAAGCTCAAAGTGAGAACAGGAACGTCTAGTAACGCAACCAATAGTGGGAGATTACCAAGAATGGCTGTATAAGTGAGAATATACCGTAATTTCCGGACTATAAGCCGCAGCTTTTTGTCTCCACCAGGCCGAAGGCATGTGGGGAGAGTATGTTTTGCACTCCGTCCGTCCGCGTGTCCGTCCGTCCGTTTGTGTGTCCGTGTGTCCGTGAACAGCTAATCTCGGCCACCGTTAACCCGGTCGATGCCATATTTTGCACACACACTCCCTGGATGCCAACCATGAACCTCTGCCCCAAACTTTCCAGAACGGCCTGTTATAGCGCCACCAGGAGGCCGCTTTGTGCAAAACAAGTTTTTGCACAGTACACCTACAGATTTTGTCCAAACATCACGCAAATTGGTACACAGTCTCTCTAGAGCCATTCAACGAAACGGGTCTTTCAGATTTATCAGACTCCATCCTGATTGGTTAAGATTGGCTTCCAAAGTTCACAGGAGTGCTCAGTTTCAAACAAAATGCTGCAAATCATGAACACATCGCGTGATTTCCGTGAAATTGTGCACCCACATTCCCACTAGGCTGAGGACGAAATGCCACATGAACAATTTCAACTCAGCCTCAAGGTGGCGCTATAACTGGCCGAAAAGTGTTTTTACCTCTAACTGCACGGATCTGTGGATAACCTGGTGGAGACCTGTGCCCGGAAGGGCACTTTTTCTAGTTACCCATGATTTGAACCCTGTGGCTTATACAACGGTGCGGCTTATCTATGGATTTTTACAGCTAACGCAGAGCCATCTAAGGCTCTGAGCTAACGAAACGGCCACTAGGGGGCCACCTGCGGCTTATAGTCCGGTGCGGCTTGTATACGTACATATTTGGGATTTTCCCTAAATTTGGCTGGTGCGGCTTATATTCAGGTGCGCCTTATAGTCCGGAAATTACGGTACCAATGTAGCAACCTGCGTACAGAGTACAGTGATGAGTCCTATAGGGGGAGTTGGTTATGAACCTCAATGCAGCATGAAACAAGGGGTTGAGTTTGCTCAGAGTTTAGGAACTAGCAAAGGGGTAGACAGCATCGCCATAATCGAGCTGAGACAGGAAGAGCCCTGAGCTTTTTGCGAGACGCATTATAAAAGCAGGACTTCATTCTGTAGAAGAAACTCAGCGTGAACTTAAGCTTTTTTGCCAAGGCGTCAATTGTGCAAATAGGCGATCTACAAGCTCACAATGCCTCTCAGTGTGAGACGTTGTGAGCTTGTAGATCAGCCATTTTCACAACATATTTATTTGTGGAACTGAGTTGAACAAAATGTTCTACAATTCCAAGTGCTTGTCAGGGCGTGGCGGTCTGTAATTCTTCATGACGGCGTACCAAATTTGAAAACCTTGATCTACACACCAAATCTCTTAGCAGATCCAGCTTGTAGAATATTTTCGCAGAAAAGGGTTCGTGTGGTTAATAGTGACATAGTGACAAAAAGAGCATATTACACAGTGTTTTGTTTTTAATTGACATGGAATTGAAACTGCAGTGTTTTGTTTTTTAAAGTTTTCTTCAGTCTAGCTATTGATTAACATGAAGGAACTGGGAACAACACTTAAAATTCTTCAACTCCTGGCTGACCTTTTTGGGAAGCCTATAGGTAGTAGTATGTACACAGTAGAATAGATCCCACAGTTGGCAGTTAGCACTGCGCATGTACAGTATACAAACACATCATGTAACACACACACACACACACACGTTTTGTATTACTATACTTGTGAGGACATTTTAGGCAACTCTCCTACCGGATCAAATCCGCCAGGAGAAGGCGCGATCAACTCAAGTGGAGGCTACAGTAGGTGTCTCTTACAATGAATGAATTAAACTGGCTGCGGATTCTTGAATTTATACAATGAAAGGATTATCTGCACTCTCTTGAGTAGTTTATGCTCTTGACTGTCTAATAGGTATGCACAGCAGCAGCAGTCTACCAAGAGAAACGGACACGTTTTGACACGTCGGCCTTCCTCAGCATTTCAAACATGTGTTTTTTTTTTTGTGTGAGCCATTTTTTGAGTGGTGCAACCACTCCCTTGCGGAGCTATGTGGGTGGGTGGGTGGCTGGCTGGGTGCGTCTGAGCACGAACACAGAATGGTTTTTTTTCACCACCTGTGCGCAACCTAACAAACACACATTAACTGTATATATGGTGATTTCGGGTGTGCCAGTACAGTACAGTGACAGTACAGTACAGTACAGTACAGTACAGTACAGTACAGTAGAGGGACCGCCACACGGTAACTCTGTCATTTCTCAACCGTTTCGGACGTGGGGCGGCTCGACACAATCGGGCCGGCACCCTGAGTGTTTTCCTGTGGGTCTGGAACACCCCCCCCCCCCCCCCCACCCACATGGAGTTGCACCACTCACTTCACACAGGTGAGATTTTTTACGTTTTATCACGCAGCCACTGCAGAATGCCCTCCCTTCAGCCCTGAACTCCCTAAATTATCTTACAAGATTTAAGTATGGACTCAAATCATGGCTCCATCTTAACACTAACTTGGATTCTTCTCTTGGGGTACCTCTCCTATTTAATGCATGTATTGCTCTCAAGTTTATATAAACATTTTCTATGTTGCGTGTTCTGTCTCAAGGTGGACCACAATGGAAAATAGCTACAGCTTTTTTGTAGTCCACATAAGCGTTCCTAATTAATTACATTGTTGTGATTTTCTTTAAAGGACCTAACTACAACTTTCTCAATTTATTTTGTGTTTTTGGGGCTCCCATATGTGTTTTCTATCCCCACAAATAACCAATTTTGAACAATCAGGCTTTCATATCATATGGGTGCTTTAATGGAAATTGCTCTCAGGAACAGCTCAACTCATTTTGTCCTCATCATGATGTCATCAGTGTCACCCTACTTTGTATAATTCCTCCTCTTCTTCAGTCTTCAGTAAAAAAATTGCATTTGAACTGAAATTAACTGACTGGTTATATCTGAGTGGTGATCGAGGCTCAAACCATTAGAAATAACTTTGAGGGACATAGACAATATGATATTAAATATTAAAAACGGTTTTAAAATGCATGTTATTTCTACTTTAAACTGTCAATATCTACCTAACCGTAACCCCTGGGCCCCAAAATAACCAATCAGCAAATACACGTGTCCTGCTGCAATGCCTTGTGTGCTTGTCGCGGGAAGGCTCGCCAGAACCGGGCCGCCCCCCTGGCTGCGTTCATGGGGGGGGGGGGGGGGGGGACCCCCACTGCCCCACATGGTAACTGTCATTTCTCGAAGATTCTTCCAAAAATAATCAAAGTACACTACAGAGAACAATACAGTACAATGCAGTTCAGAGCACAGTACAGTAACTATAACAATGTATAGTTGCACCGCTCAGTTCACACAGGTGTGATTTTTCAGGCCGGGGCGGTGACCCCTTGTATAAAATTGTGTTGCAGATTAAACTTTTTCATAGCTTTCATTGATAGTTTCACAGACTTGTTTCACAGCATAAGTGTTGTCATGTTGATGTGTATATTCAGACATTTAACTACTTAAACCCTGGATTCTCTTTAAACTTGACCTTTGGCTCTGTACTTGGTCTGCTCTGGGGGGTATCTTACCACACAGTGGCTCAGGAGGTGGAGCGGCCACCTTGGAATCCAAAGTTTCCATGTTCGATTCCCGGCTTCTGGCAAAGTGTCAAAGTGTCCTTGAGCAAAACACGCGGGCCCCCTGTGAAAACCCCTGGTTTAGACCGTTTGTCTGGGAACCCCCTGGGGCTCCACAGACTTTGAGAAGCAGTGTCTTCTTGAGGGATGGTTACAGTGGAGATAAGGGGCTGGCCTGCGGTCGTCTTTAGTGGAACAACATGCGTTCTGTAGTCATGCTGTCTTGACACCACCGCCAGCATCATCATACCCACAACAACACCACTTCAACTTGATCTTCCTGTCTGTTGACCCGTTTAGGAAAGGAACTCCACCCCGCACACCACACACCACTGCTGTCTCAACACTGTGATCCACTCGTATCACTCAGCAAAGGTGGGAGTTTACAGCCAGTGAGGTGTGTATAATATTTCTGTTCCCTACTTTGTTTTCTGTGAATCTTTTGTGTGTGTGCGTGTGTGCGGAGTCAACAGGCTTCCTTTGTTTAAATTGGGAAATTTGTATATCTCTATACCAGACAGTGGCCTTGTGGTTAGAGTGTCCGCCCTGAAATTGGGAGGTCAAAGTCATACGATTTGTCACACACGTTACCGCAGTGAAATGTGTTCTCCGCATTTGACCCATCTCTTGGAGCAGTGAGCCGCAGCCAAGGAGCGGTGAGCTGCAGCCGTGCCGCGCTCGGGAATCATTTGATTAGTAGATTTGACCCCCCAAACCAGTCGGGGTTCGATCCCCGCCCGGGTCATACCAAAGAATGTAAAAATGGGACCCAATGCCTCCCTGCTTGGCACTCAGCATGAAAGGGTTGGATTGGGGGGTCAAATCTACTAATCAAATGATTCCCGAGCATGGCACGGCTGCAGCTCACCGCTCCTTGGCTGCGGCTCACTGCTCCAAGAGATGGGTCAAATGCACAGAACAAATTTCACTGCGGTAACGTGTGACAAATCGTATGACTTTGACTTTGACTATAATCTTTTTTTATTGGCCTAAAATATTGTCTATATATATACATTCATGAATATATTTGCTGACCGGCTGTCGGCATTGAGCTGTCGGCATTTTTTTATAGGGGTTTATATGTGACCATAGCATTAACATCCTATATATGGCAAAAATGTCAATTGAATTATGCTAGCATGTGACATGTCAAACTAGGGGGTTTTCATGATTCTGAATCCATTCCAAGCATTACTTTTCCCCAAAAAACACTGTGTGTGTGTGTGTGTGTGTGTGTGTGTGTGTGTGTGTGTGTGTGTGTGTGTGTGTGTGTGTGTGTGTGCGCTCCGACGGATACATACACACTGTATACACACATTGCTGCGTATAGGAGCTCAAAAACAACTGATCTACAAGCTCACAACATACTGCAGTGTAATTGTGCCTTGGGTTAGGTGGTGTAGCTAAAGATTTGGCAAGACATTTTGACTGGAATTATACCATTTTATTTTTGCTACAGTACTTTAGTACATTATTGTGCCGATTGATTGTTTAGGACTGGAAATTGGGTTAAATATTCTGGAAAGGTTTTGCAAATTCATTGGTAAAAATGTGTGGGAACCCTGTGTGTGTGTGTGTGTGTGTGTATATAGCAAAATATTTGTTTTGTAATTTTAGTTTTTCAGAAAAGGTAGTTGGACCTACGTTTAGTAGTTGGACATAGTAACAAGTAGTTGGACATGTTGAAAATGTTGCATTTAGAATCAGCTTCAGGTCTAAATGGGTTAAAGGACCACTTCACCACTTTTCAACCTATCTAATAGGTCCTCGCTAATAATCATGAAAAAATGGCGCAATTTCTTTTCTACTCGGTCTGTGTCTCAGGAGGGCAGTTCAGAAACCGTCTTCCAGTGACATAATCGATGGGGAATACAAGCTAATAGAAACTGCAGGCTTTCTAGTTCTGATAAGTTGCAATGCGAAAATGGAAGCCATCATTCTCACGATAATGAAAATCTGAACATTTTTGCAAAAGAAATCTGCCTAATGATGATGTCACTGGAAGACGGTTTCTAAACTGCCCACAGCCCTCCTATGAGACACAGACTGAGTAGAAAAAAATCGTGCCATTTTATCATGATTATTAGTGAGGACCTATTATATGAAGATAGGTTGAATAGTGGTGAAGTGGTCCTTTAAGAGTAAGACCTATATTATACTTTGGCTATTCCAAAATATCCGGTCTACAAGCTCACAATGCATCATGATGCAATATGTTGTGGGAATATTTGTATTTTTCTTTGGTGGTCCTTCATGTTGCTTTTGTACTTTTACTCAACTGTGTTAAAATAAACTATGTTAAAATAACTTCTTCCACCACTGACTAGTAGTCAGCTATCGGCTATTGTCAAAAGATCGTGAAAACATTTGAATATTTTTGACACATTTTCAGATGGGGGGGGGGGTCCACAGGCATATATTCATTTGGGGGTCCTTGACATGAAAACCTTTGAGAACCACTGCTCTAATAGATAGATATTCGGGGGAATTACCCCAAATCCTCATCCAGCTGTATATAAGTCATCATTACAACGTCACAAGCAGGAAGCCATCTTAATTGTACCTGCGGAAATCCTTTTTCCCCCCTCTCTCTTTCTCTCTTCCTGAGCGAGCTCAGCTAACCTGATATCCTTCCTCCTATCGTCGTTGTCGGGCAGAAACCTCTGATCTCCATATTATACGTTTTTGTGGGTTTTCATGATTTAAGGCCCTACTTGATCATATGACAGCATCACACAAAAGTATCAAAAGTAGCAGATCCATCATCCACAAATTCAAAATGCGGCGCAAAGCGCTGTGTTTTGAGCTTGTAGATCTGCTACTTTTGAATTTGAATCCTGAAAAGTAAGAGTTTTGGACTTATGGGTTTTCCACCCCGACAGATACGTTATAATAACTGGTATTAAAGTCCCAGCGAGGTTGAGTGAAAACATTATTGTGTTATTTTGTCCCATGATGACATGTTGCCCGCCACGCCACCTTTTGTTAGTCACTGCCTGAGGGAATTGCTGAGACAAAGGCAAGAAGGCCAGATATCTCCCAGACTCCCATGCACTCATAGCTCATCTGTCCTTTGCTTCCTTCTCCTCCCAGTGCGGGAACGAAGTACTCAAAGTACATTTTATTGGGGTACAAATAGTGATACCGGAGGTAGAAATACTATACTACTAAAGGGAAAACCCCTTTATTCAAAATTGTGACCAAACTTGTCAAATAATTGCAGTGGAGTAGAAAGTAAAACATTTGAGTAGAATAATTAAAATATCGTCTCCGTCGGGTGTCCAAAACTGTTAACTTTTCAGCTACTCAACTTCAAAAGTACCAGATCGATACAAGCTCGAAATGTATCGTGCTTTGTTTTGAACTTGCAGATCTGCTACTTTTGTTGCTTTTGTGTGACACTCGTATATGATCAAGCAGGACATTAATTTGCAAAAAGAAAAAAACCCACAAAAAGTTAGAATATGGAGATAAGAGTTTCTTCCTGACAGCAACGATCTAAACATTTTTAAGTACTCAGGTAAAGTAAATGTCCCTCAAAATTGTACTTGAGTACAGTAATTGAATTAATCTACTTGGTTACTTTTCGTCACTGGCTTCCTCCCCTCCCTCACTCTCCCCTTCCACCTACATGCCGAGCGACCGCTTGCCCACCCCCACACTGATAGTAAAGGGAGGGGAGAGAGAGAGCCAGTAGGAACCTAGGCAACGCAATGCATTATAATAAGCAGAGGACTTTTGACACTCCACCCTCGCAGGGACGCTCAGCTCAGTGCGAAAGGTTTGCAATGGAAATCCGCAAATGCACACTGTGACACACACACACACATGCACCCATGCCTGCGCGTGCTGCATACACACCACAAACACTCACACTCTCTCTCTCCACACACACAGACGTCTCAACTGCCAATTTGACGCCTGAGGATCTGTCATCCTCAGAGGAAAAGTCAACGTGAAAGTTCCGGGCTAAAGGAGAGAGAGAGGGAGAGATACAGGGAGTGGATCTGTACAGGAGAGAACAGGAGTCTGGATGGGAGAAGCGCTGGTTGTGGATACACCTCAAACAACAGGCTGATATCGTCTTGTTACCGGTGAGTGAGTGGTGGCACCCTTGTATTTTATTATGTCTTTTGTCTGTTTCTTGACCGCTTGAACCCCAGCATCCATATACATGTACCAATAGCAGAAGATCTACAAGCTAGTATAGAACGACTATTTATTGAATTACTAAAGTCTAGTAATCCCTCCCTCCCCCGTTACAAATCTATTTATACAAGCTGTGACTTGGGAGCTATGCTTGGCGGGATGGCTCACTTTCACAGGGCTTGTTATTAGATCCCGCCGGGCGGGCGGGCGGGGTGGATGGGGGACACAGCGTGGGTGTGGGGGTGCAGGGGGCGGGGTGGGGTGCGGGGGGGGGGGGGGCATTTACTTTCACATTGCCTCCGGTTTAAGCGTGAATGACGAGTAGAGCGTATAACCTCATGGAAGTGTCGGTTCTCAGGATATGTTAACACCCTCAAATAGACAACACCCTTCTAGGTTAAACAACGAGCCCCCAGGGCAACAGTAGACAAACACTGTGACTTGTGACAATGATCAGTGCCCTGACACCACCCATTATATCACTGGCTTCTTTCAAAATGACACTTCTTTTGACGTTCACTGCCACCGTTGTTTCCCTTTCTCCTTTGTAATGTTTTGTAATGATGAGTATTATTGTGTTAATAATGTTGTTAGCCTTAACGTCTTACTGTACCATGTGCTGTTAACATTTCTATTCACTAATAGTAAGCATTCAATCAATCAATCCGACCATAAAAGCATGAGGAATTAGGAATATGATGTATCCTTCGTTATTCTAGCATAATTGTGTACTTTATATATTTTTTTAAGATATATTTGGGGCTTTTTGCCTTTATTGATAGGTGTACAGTAAGTTGACAGGAAACGGGTAGAGAGATGGGGGGGGGGAGATCGCAGCAAAGGTCGTCGGGATCGGGACTCGAACCTGTGACACGCTGTCAGGCTGGATTACCAGCCTAGGTGCCTGGAACGGTAGGCCGGCCCGGGCCATATCTGTACATTTTTAACCATAGAAGCATAAACAAACTTTACATGTGTGCTAGAATAATTATGGATACATTGTTTCTTTAACAAACGGACAAAATAACTGACAATTTAAATATATCGTAGTATAACATTGTATATATCGTATTGAATACCCAAGACCTGAATGGAAACAAGACTGCAAGGAAGTTTTTCTTTACTCTGTATTGTTTACACTTCTGCCTAATAAAGTATTAAATCAATAAAAGGCAATGCATAGAAAGCCAATGCATAGAAATGTCAATATGTAACGACAAGCCTGATGGCCCGTATGAAGAGACATGAATATGAAGAAATTGAAGATCCGTAATTAGTATTGCATTGTACATCTAGATATAACTTCTCAATATACAGTAGTTTAGATGTATTCCTCTATGTATTCCAACTACTATTGCAAAATTGTTTGCACTATAGCAACCAATTATACCTATACCTAGCTAGATCGGGGTCCACCAAGGGCCTGTACTTTTCTTTTCTTTTTTGCAAGGTGGTTGAAAAGCGCCTGGACTACATTTGCTACTTCTCTATTAGTGCTGCAAAGATGATCTATGTAGACACTTTTTCATGATTAGAGGCAGCCGCCTCTAAGCCAATGGGAGACTTACCCATAAAACCCATAGTCCTTCCCATTCCAGATGGACCATTCACCATGGATGAGTACCAGAAGGCCATGGTTACGATCAAGTGCGGCAACAGCTGTGGGGAGGATTGATTGACACCAGAGGTACTGAAATACGTGCCTATAGACAAAGCACATATGTCTGGAGAGCAGCCGGAGCTATGGTGCACAATGAACATCGTTCCAGTACCAAAGTCAGGTGACCTCACCAACAGTGTTGGGGAGTATTAAGCTACATGTAGCTGAGCTACGTAGCTGAGCTACATTTTGCTGTAGCTTGTGGTATTTTAGCTAAATTCATATTTGTGTACCTCGTCAAGTAGCTCAGCTACCTTTTGGGTCATTTTTTGTAGCTTAGCTACTCAAGTTACAAGCTACAATTTTGGGCAATAACATGAAAGAAATATATTAATTTTGACCATTGGTTGCTGTGTTAATTCTTGTACTAGAACCCCCTTTGAAAAATCAAGGACTGTTCCTTTTTCTGATTGCTTTGAGGGCATATCAGCACTTGACAGCTGCCTCTAATTGGCCTCTGATTGGCCCTGGTATCACAGGGTGGGAGGGGTCTCCCAGGGGGGAGCAGGGGTCTCCTAGAGGGGAGGAGGGGTCTCCCAGAGGGGAGCAGGGGGAGGAGGGGTCTCCCAGAGGGGAGCAGGGTGAGGAGGGGTCTCCCAGAGGGGAGCAGGGGGAGGAGGGGTCTCCCAGAGGGGAGCAGGGGGAGGAGGGGTCTCCCAGAGGGGAGCAGGGTGGGGGGGTCTCCCAGAGGGGAGCAGGGGGAGGAGGGGTCTCCCAGAGGGGAGCAGGGTGGGTGGGTCTCCCAGAGGGGAGCAGGGTGAGGAGGGGTCTCCCAGAGGGGAGCAGGGTGGGGGGGTCTCCCAGAGGGGAGTAGGGTGAGGAGGGGTCTCCCAGAGGGGAGCAGGGTGGAGGGGTCTCCCAGAGGGGAGCAGGGTGAGGAGGGGTCTTCCAGAGGGGAGCAGGGTGGGGGGGTCTCCCAGAGGGGAGCAGGATGAGGAGGGGTCTCCCAGAGGGGAGCAGGGTGGGGGGGTCTCCCAGAGGGGAGCAGGGGGAGGAGGGGTCTCCCAGAGGGGAGCAGGGTGGGAGGGGAATCCCAGAGGGGAGCAGGGGGAGGAGGGGTCTCCCAGAGGGGAGCAGGGTGGGAGGGGAATCCCAGAGGGGAGCAGGGGGAGGAGGGGTCTCCCCGAGGGGAGCAGGGTGGGAGGGGTCTCCCAGAGGGGAGGAGGGGTCTCCCAGAGGGGAGGAGGGGTCTCCCGCATGTACATTCTCAATTTAACGCTGAAAAATAAAAAGTAGCTGAGCTACTTTGAGCTACTTTTTCCATGTAGCTGTAGCTTTACAAGCTACATCTCTCCAGGGGTAGCTATGTAGCTTGATCAAGCTACTGCCATGGTGAGCTACTTGTAGCTTTACAAGCTACGCTTTCAAAGTAACTTGCCCAACACTGCTCACCAAGACGGACAACTACCGTGGCATCAGCCTGAGCTCACAAGTTGCCAAGACCGCTAACAGGATGATCCTCAATCGTCTTAGACCAATCTTACACCCTCTACTGAGAAACTCACAGAACGGCTTCCGCCCGGAACGAACAGTCGGGCAGATACTGGCACTGAGGAGGATATTAGAAGGGGTAAGGGAGCGCAACCTGTCAGCGGTGATCACATTCATTGACTTCCAAAAGGCTTTCGACACCATCCACCGGGGGAAACTCATGAGTATTCTACGTGTCTACGGAGTTCCAGAAAAGTTGGTCCAGATGATAGAGTCAAGCTACAGCCAGACTCGAGCCAAGGTCTAAACCTGCGACGGTGACACCAAAGAATTTGAGATTCTAGCAGGCGTCCTACAGGGTGACACTCTTGCCCCATTCCTGTTCGTTGTAGTGATGGATCATGCACTGAGACTTGCAATCAAGACAAGCCGAGACATGGACCCTCACAGTACAACAGGAAAAAGCCCTGGTTGGAGTCTACACAAGAATGCTACGAATGGCACTAGGTGTCACATGGACGGACCGCATCAGAAATGTGGACCTCTATGGGGACCTACCACGCGTCACGGACAAAGTCAGAGAGAGAAGGATGAGGCTGGCAGGGCACTGCGTCAGGCACCCAGAACTTGAGGCAAGTAAATTGACCCTATGGGAGCCAACCCAGGGCAAAGCCAGGAGGGGAAAGAAGCGTACCACCTGTAGATGTGCTGCGGTGCGACAGCTTGGCTAACACTGCAGAGCTGTTGGGTAGGAATTTGTGGAGGGCAGCGATACAGGAATCCCGAGTTGGTGTTGGCTAGACCTCACTCTCGCAGCTCGCAGCAACTAAACTAACTAACATAGTCTGAACGGCTGCTGTTGTGTAAGGGGTTTGTATGAGAATCCAAGTGAGAAGTGGAACATGAGTGGCAACAGAAGCTAATGTTATGAACTAACTGAGAGCTTGCTGCACAAAATTGCATTGCCTAAAATAACAGATCTACAAGCTCATAACAAGTCTCATTGAGATTTGAGACACATATTGTGAGCTTGTAGATCTGCCCAGAATGTGCCTATTTGTATTACCAATTAAGGCATGCCCAGAATATGGATGCTATGTTTAATGTCTATTAGGGCATTCACAGAAAATGGATGCTAGCATTCATGGGTTAAGCCAGTAATTCCCAACCTGTGGGTCGGGACCCAACGGTGGGCCATGAGGATATTGCAAGTGGGCCACCAAATAATTGTAAAATAAATAAATAACAATTTATAACCATAATATAACATTAATATAAAAAGTGTCAATTATTTATTTACTTTGTAAACCTTAAAAATAAATCTGTTTTCAGTGTGATACCGATAAATAAGAACTTAAAGCATACTATGTTACCTCCATTTATCCAAACCAGAACACAGTCGGTTGATAGGTCATTAAAATAAACATGCTCTGACAATGCAAGCAGCCCACCCATCTGACTGATTAGGCCTTTTAGTAACAGTTTATATTTGAGTGTTTTGTAGGCCATTCTTCTGTCGGGTGGAAACCTCTGTTACTTTAGCATTAAAATTGCTTGTTTCGACTTTCGAGCTTGTGGACCTGCTGCTTTTGTGTGACGCTGTTGTATGATCAATTAGAGCATTAATTTATTAAAAAGAAAGTTCTATGGAGATAAGAGGGTTCTGCCCGACAGCAATGATATTTCTTGTGTTTACTTGTATGCACACACACACACACACACACACACAGAGCTCCAGCCTCCAGGTGTTCTGTGGTTATACAAGGCAGTGTAAGATGAGGAGGCTCACATTGTTGGCAGTTCACACACTGAGCACCTGTCAGACTGTGTGATGAGGTCTAGTGTCCGCTGGGCCACAGTGACACAGTTCACTGTACCATATAACTCTCTCTCTCTCTCTCTCTCTCGACTTGAACAGATTAATGGCACAATGCCGCAGGGCAGGCCTGCCCAGCGCCAATCCAGTTCAGACTAGATGAGCTTGAAATGATCCATAAAAAAATTAAAAAAAACTTGAACTTGAACTGCTTCTTCATTTTAGAGTCAAGGAACGCCCAATTCATATATTCTGAAGACCCCCCATCTACAAATATTGTATGCCAGAGACCCCCATATGATTTGTGGCGTTCACATTTTTCAAGATTGATTTGATGCTTTATTAAACCTATTCTGCTGGAGACCCCATTAGTAAGAGAAATCTATGAAAATCTGGGAACTAAATCGTTACCAAGAAATTGCTTCACCAATGTGTTTCTAAATGTGTCTAATAACATGTACTAAAAGTTTGAAATTCAACTCCTGTGGGAAATTGAGTTATTAGCATAATATGTGACCATACCCATAACATCCTATATAAGGCCAAAAAGTCAAAATGTCATAATTCTTTAAGTAGCATGTGACATGAAACTAGGGGTTTTTCATGATTCTGAATCCATTCCTAGCATTAGTTTTGCCCAAAAAACACTCCTTGGGCTAAATTAGGCCATATCCACTTGACCAAATGTGCTGACCTCACCACGTTTGTGATGACGGCTATGGCCGTTTTCCTCCCAAGGAGTGTTTTTTGTGCAAAACTAATGCTTGGAATGTATTCAGAATCATGAAAACCCCCTAGTTTCATATGTCACATGCTACTGAAAGAATGATGAAATTTGGACTTTTTTTCTTTATATAGGATGTTATGGGTATGGCCACATATTATGCTAATAACTCAATTTCCCCCGGGAGTTGAATTTCAAACTTTTAGTACATGTTATTAGACACCTTTAGAAACACATTGGTGAAGAAATTTCTTGGTAACTATTTAGTTCCCAGATTGGTCAAATATCTGATAAAATGCCCATACTACATGGAATCCCCTCAAGGGCCCTCAGTCTCGCTCTGAGAACCAGTGCCCCTATTCTGGGGCAAATTGCTTAACATTTAGCTACAAGCTTGCAATGCGGTACCTTTCGTTTGTAGATCGGCTACCTTTTGGCGCAGATGAGAGGGGGGGGAAAGGAGGGGTACTAGTATAGAACTTTGGGGGACTCCTGTCAACTAAGTACATAGGGTTTAAATGGTTAACAACCTATAGCATATCGTTAGACTAAAAACACAAAGTACACCGTATTTTCCTTTTGAATTGCTATGGCATTTCGAGGCATATAGCTATGGCATTTCGAGGCATAGCTATGGCATTTAGAGGCATAGCTATGGCATTTAGAGGCATAGCTATGGCATTTAGAGGCATAGTGATGGCATTTAGAGACAAATCTGATTGAATCTAATTTTCTACAGCCTAGTTATTGATTAACAAGGTGATCACAGGGAAAACCCGTCAACCACATGTTCTGGGGGCAAACATTTGCAATAATTAGAAACACATCTTTAGTCACTTGCTGTACGTAATTTTACAGCTTTTGCATGCACACAGATGTTTACCTCAGGTGTTTATAACCTCAGAGTAAGAACCTTGTGCACATCACCTTGAAAACCACTCAAACTACACTGTTGACGGCATCCCCCAGGGCTGTATACTAGATCCGCTCAGAGCTTGTAGATTGGCCATTTGTGCAGAAGGTTTGTGCCAGAGCAGGAATGTTAGCTCAACAACACAACAATGGTCAAACTCTTCTCTTTCTGCATTATAGCTTTTCCCCCCGCTCCTTGTTGTTAATTATTAATTCTGCTACAAGGTGTGAGGAGCCAGAACAGAAGCACTTAACTGTAGTGTAGTGTATCTGTACACATGACGTAACAGTGAAGAACACCTTGACACTTTGACCTTTTTGATGACTCACTGGTCAATTCCAGTCTTCCTGGAGGCACCACTATGCAGGGGTGGCCAATGGGCACGAGTCGCACGACATGGAGCATTTTATATATTATTTTATTAATCCAAAAAGTGCATTATTTTCTCTCTTTCTCTCAAAACACTGATCACCAGTAACGCCAGGGCTCCACTGGGCGCGTCTGCGGCGCGTCTGCGGCGCGTCTGCGGCGCGTCTCCGTCAGTGTCGGGAATGTGCCCTTTTAATCAATGGAGGGTGGCTCCACTGCCCGCGTTGCGTCGCGTCTCCGTCACCATAAAATTGAACCGGTTCGTTTTTTGACGCACGCACGCGTGACGCAACGCGCCCAGTGGAGCCCTGGCGTAAGACGCCTGAGGGTGAGAAGCGACCTCGACCTAAAGGGTGAGGTTGCGTGTCACTGGCCATATATGGAGCGTGTCTTGAGTTTACAGGGTTTGAGCTCAGATCAACACAGATCAGGAGGGGGGCGCTAGTGAGCGTATCGTGGAGTAGACGCGTTTCTGTGTAGCTCTGTCAATTCCTCACTAAACTAAGTTAAAAAAATATGCACTTGCCTCTTCCAAACTAAAAATGAGCGACCCAGATAAGCAGACCAACAAGGGGAAAACGTACAACACCAGAAGAACCCTCAAATTAACCTCCAGTCCAACTATTTCTACCGGCGGAGATTCGGACGACGACACTGCTAACCAGTTAGCCGCATGTGCTTAGCCCCAACAAGATGGATCCAGAACCGACCCTTTCCACCATCCTGACGGCTATCAAGATGATGGAAGGGGACATAAACACACGTTTCAACACAGATCAGGAGGAGGAAATGGACATGGATAGGACACACACTGCGAAGACACAATAGATCAACCACAAAACATGCATTAGCATGGAACCTGCAAGGAAGAGAGGAAGGCCTAGAGCCACCTGGAGAAGAACCACAGAGCAGGAGATGAAGGCACAAGGGCTGTCATGGCAACAACTGACCAAAGGGAATGGAGGAAGCCTCATCAATGGCCTATGTTCCTCGGGGAATTTAAAGGCCTGAGATAGATCAACATATGGAATGTCAGAACGGGTCAGCTCCATATGGAGATCTAAGGTTGGCAGCGGTGGCAGTGTCTTGAGTGTACAGGGTTAGATGAGGGCCCAGGTAGGGTCGGACCTTAATTTTCGGGCCTGTTGAGAACTCTCAAAAGGGAGACATCAAAGAGGAAAGGATGGATGTGGAAGGATCAACATATGGCATTATGTCAGAACGGGATCTGACACATATCCATATACTAATATATGGACATCAGGGATCTCCATATATGGGCTTATTTGCGACAGCAGGTCGCATTTACTATATGATCCCTGATTTACTATCATCCCTGATGTCATAGTGATGTCACGAGACCTGTGTCATAGTGATGTCACGACCTTCGGTCGCAAAAACAAATATATCGTCTCTGTCGGGTGTAAACCTACATACATTTCATGCAGAGTAGGCTACATACTGTTCATGGTTGAAAAGTCTCGTCAGTCTAGTTTGTCAGAAACTGGCTTTGCAAGTTCCCTTGCCAGAAGCGCATTTTCCATATGATACTCTGTTCCCAGTCAGTCTCATTATAGTCCGGCAGCCAACGGGTTTTCTTTGTTCAAAGTGGTTTGGTATAATGTCTATATTATTCATGAATCCACCTACTGACCGTCTGTTAGTGTTGAACCCCCTATAAAAGTGACCATAGCCACTTGCCCAAATGTTTTCGTGCAAAACGAATGCTTGCAATGGATTCAGAATCACGAAAACCCCCTAGTTTGACACGTCACATGCTAAAAAGCTTAAAGCACAATGACATTTAGTAAATGTTGCCTTTTTAAATAGGTTCTTAATGGTATGGTCACACATAACCCCCTATAAACAATTGCATGAATGTATGTATATATAGACAATATTTTAGGCCAATACATATAAAAATATATATACCAAATTTCCCACTCTACGCCCCTGGCTGATGGACTATTTATTAGTTGTGACTTAAGTAAGTGGTTACAGGTTATTTATTGGTTCTCAACCTTTTCAGGCTGGGACCCCCAAAACTAATCATATTTGAACTGTGTACAGTGGACCCCCAAAATAATATTTGTACTGGGTTTGACTGGGTTTCACAAATAAATATTGCTCACAGTGCCTCGCTTGTAGCTCTATTTTCGAAATGCAAGCCTGTTTCTTATATTGACGATTTGGCCAATGTTTGTGTAGTTTAAATGTCCTTGAATTGTCACTTCACTGTCATATGGGACCCCCTCCCGTCCCCCAAATCATGTGAGGGTCACGATCCATAGGTTGAGCTTTCTAGAATCATTAAAATAAGGTCTGAAAAGCTGGTTCTGATTTTAAATGGTTCTAATTTGGCTTCCATTTGGCTCCTTATTGTCTGTGTGAATGCTTTCCTCTAATGATGATGTTCTAAAAGCAGTAATAACTTGCATATCGTTTCCGTCTGGTGGAAACCTCATATGTCCAAAACTGTTACTTTTCAGGATTCAAATACAAAAATGGCAGATCTACAAGCGAATGTGTCGCTTCTCTCCGTGTATCGAGCTTCGAGTGGGTCTGCTAGTGCTACTTTTGATGCCTTTGTGTGACGCTGCTGTAGTATGATCAAGTAGGGCATTCTTTAAGATTTGGAACCTTTTATTTTCTCTGTGTGCATGCAGTAGGACCGTGGCTGATGGTGAACCTTGAGGTTAGGTGATGTTTCCACTCTCATTATCCGGCAGACAGAAAAGAGAGAGCCACTCTAAGCCAATGACCCCATTAGGCTTCGGGGCCCTCTAATGATGTTTAAAAAGGCTCTCGGCCCCCGCGATGGGAGTCGCAGGGCCCAGGGGCCATGGTGATCCCACCCTGGATAGCCCAGGGCCCGGGCGGAAGGGCTATTCTCATCCCAGCATTGTGCCTCCGGAGCTATTCTGATGCTCTCCATTGTGTCGGAGTGCTTTCCACGGCTCTCAGCGATTTCACTGGGTCCACACCTTAAACCCTTCCATTATAGCGCGGCCTGCAGCATCACATTTGCTGTGTTGGCTTTTGCATTCAGTCAGACTCGGGTGTACCAACACGCCCCCCCCCCCCCCCCCCCCCCCTCCCAACACTGACTTCATTTTTTGACTCCTCAGCTACTGTTGCTGCTCCACTATAGCAGAACTGGGGGTTGTCATCGTGACATTTTTAGATTACGATTAATTGTTGTGCCCATAATTGCAATCGACAATCTAATTGAGTTTTTTCATTGGACATACTGTACTGCAATGATAACTTGCATATCGTCTCTGTTCCAGGATTCAGGTTCAAATATGGCAAAAGTAGTAGATCGAAGAGCTCAAAACGCGTCGCTTCACACCGTGTGTCGAGCTTGTGGATGTGCTACTTTTGATGCATTTCTGCAATGATATGCAAAGAAATCAGCACCAGTGCATACTGCATACTGCATACACGTCTGTGTGGTCTGACCGAGACTCAATTCGGATGCATGCGATGCATTGAGACCCTGGAGATGACCTATTTTGGGTTTTGTTAGCTGCTAGTTTGATTCCGACTTTGTCATTACTTCCGTCGCGTTTTGCCAAATTCTTACTTACACTTTCAGCACTACTTACAGTAGTTACTTTCCACTACTGAATTTAGCATTGCCTAATGCTGTAATCAGTAGATGTTAAGTGACTTGGAAGTTTGATAACTGATGCACTCCTGTTGCATTCTGTAACCGGTAGAAGTTAAGTGACTTGGAAGTTTGATAATTGATGCACTCTTGTTGCATGCTGTAACCGGTAGAAGTTAAGTGATTTGGAAGTTTGATAATCGATGCACTCTTGTTTCCTTTTTGAGTAGAGTGAGTTTCATCGCATGTCATCTGGTTTCATCCGAACAGTAAACATAATCGTCTCTGTCGGGTGGAAACCTTCTTTGTCCAAAACTGTTACTTTCAGGGTTCAAATTTAAAAACGGCAGATTTGACAAGATCAAACTGTGTCGCTTCTCAAGCTTGTGGATCTGCTGCTTTTGAAGCTTATAGTGGGACACCGTAATATGATCAAGTAGGCTGTTGAATTACGAAAACGCCACAAAGAAGTTAAAATATGGAGATTAGAGGTTTTCTGGCCCCGACAGCAACAACATCATCCTGTGTTCCATTTCAGAAGCATGGCGCCACGGCTCCGACAGGACAAGATGAGCCCCCTGCCGCTATGATGCTGGTGACGACGATGATGAAGCAAGAGTGAAAACTGCCACCACGATGAACACGGTTTCCCGTCGGACCCCGTGAGCCTCCCCCTTACACCTAGCGTTCCCCTCCCCATCGCCTCTTCCTAGCTGCATGTGCGAAAAGAACCTATAGGATGGAACGCCCGGCGAGCCCGAAGTCTCACAGTCACCCGAACACCGTTGTCCACCCCCGCCACCACCCCCTCCCCCTCCTCGTCCCCACACGTGCACACAGGTAGGCCTGGCGCAATAATCGTCATAATCATTTCCATGTTGAAAGATGCTCATATATTATTTAAAAGAATAGTGGAAACTGCAGATCTACAAGCTCAAAACGTGTCACCATGTGACTCATTTGTAGATTGTCCACTGTTCGTGTTTATTTATTTTTTGCATCAAGTTATTCAATTATGTAAGTTATTTGTCATATCTGCCCTGCCCACCCATTGTGAATCCAATGCCTGAAAGCAACCAGAAATGTTTGTTTTTTTCATTATTATTTTTTATAACGACAGAAACACAATTGAATCGTTTCATCGCTCGTTACTTGAGCGCCGATTAATCGCCAAGTAAAATGTTCATAATGGTTGACGACGGCCCTACTACACACAGCAGGACCTGACGGAACCGCTTCCAGGATGTTTGTGAACTTCCGGCGCATACGCAAGTGCCAGTGCGTGCAGCTGATGACCACGTGTCTGGTGCTGTCAGTGTTGATGGTGTGCTGGGAGCAGCTGGACAGCAGTGTGGTGAGTGGTTACTTCAATAGGGGGTCCTCAGAGTAACTACCAAGGCGCCAGCTCTTTGTGTAATGGGGAACGTTGGCCTAAAATAGCAGACCTACGAGCTCACAACCCCCTATTTTCCTATAATTAGTGTAGAGGGGAAGCAGACAGAAGTACAGAGCCCATGATCAAGTAAATATTGAGGGTTTAAAACGGTCTCAAAATACAAATCTATGAAAAGGTATAATCTGCAACACTTTTATACAATGTAGTGGTGGGTCCCTGCTTCATCTCTCTCTCTCAGCTAAGGGGTCCTCGCCCTGAAAAACGTTGAAGACCCCCCTGTTTTAGATCATCGCAATCGTTGGCTTTAATCAGTGTTTGTACCAGCTCTGTACCAAGAGACACCAAGCTAAAGTGGCACAAAGCCTCAAATGAGCAGAGTGCATCTCATTAATCACATAATCCATAACCTCTCTATTCCGAGCATGTCATTTTTAATATCACGATAAATATGGACTTGTTGTTGTTGTCTCCACCAGGCCGAAGGCATGGGGAGAGAGTATGTTTTGCACTCCGTCCGTGTGTCCGTGTGTGTGTCCGTCCGTCCGTCCGTTTGTGTACAGCTAATCTCCGGCACCGTTAACCCGGTCGATGCCAAATTTTGCACACACACTCCCTGGATGCCAACAATGAACCTCGGCCCCAGAGTTTCCAGAACGGCCTGTTATAGCGCCGCCAGGAGGCCGACTTTTGTAAAAACACATTTGTTGATATTACTCCTCCAGATTCTGTCCAAAAATCCCGCAAATCGTTACACACTATCTCTATAGTCATGTGCTCAAGTCGGATCTTTCCGATATTTCATATTCCATCCTGATTGGCTAACATTGGCTTTCAAAGTTTGCATGATTGGCCTGTTTTGAACAAAATGCCTCAAATCATCCAATTGCCATCCAAGATAAGAATAAATGGCACCCTTTTCACATTGGCCTATTATAGCGCCACCAGGAGGCCACAACCTGACCTGCCCTGGTAGAGACCTGTGCCCCGAGGGGCACTTTATCTAGTTATATTATCGTATTGTGAGTTTTTCATTACATCCCTAATAATGTTTGTGTACATTTAAGTTTTTTTCATATTTTTCATATATATGTAAAACTTTGGTTTAAAAAGCTTAAAAGGCCATCTTGAATCATATGTATAGTTTACAAACATAGTTTACAAGGGCGACTGTGGCTCAAGAGGTAGAGCAGGTCGTCCAATGATCCATGGGTCGGCGGTTCGAATCCCGGCTCCTCCTGTCTACATGTCGAAGTGTCCTTGGGCAAGACACTGAACCCCAAATTGCTCCCGATGTGCTGGTTGGTACCTTGCATGGCTTCCGCCGCAATCGGTGTATGAATGTGTGTGTGAATGGGTGAATGTAATGCACAATCTATGTAAAGCGCTTTGGATAAAGGCGCTATATAAATGCACCATTTACCATTTAATATATTGTCTCTGTCGTGTCGGTGGAAACCTCATATATCCATAACAGTTACTTGCCAGGATTCTAATTCTCAATTAAAAGGAGCCTCCGCACACTCAAAGTTTTTACATTTTGTGTACGCTTTTAGTCATACTGTATCTGTATCTTCAGACAGGATTTAAATAAAAAAAATAGTAGCAGCTTGGGACATGTCGCTTCTCTTTGGAGCTTACAGTAGATCTGCTACTTTTCATGTTTTTGTGTGACACTGTAATATGATAATTTATTTAGAAACAAATGGATGTTTGTGCCCAAAACACAACGAAATAATCCGTTGCAAATATTCGTACATCAATGAATTGTTCTAACATTCCATTACGGCGACACCCCCTATAGGTGAGTCACGTCAAGTCCTACTCCTACCGCTACCTGGTGAACCGATTCACCTTCATCAACAAGAGCTTCACCATCGCCCGCCAGGAGGCCCAGAGCTTCAGCAACTTCCGCTTCCTGCTGGACCACCCCGACAAGTGCTCGGGACAGGACGTCCTCCTCCTGCTCTTCGTCAAGACGTCCCCGGAGAACACGGCCCGCCGGAAGGCCATCCGGTCCACCTGGGGCAACGAGACCTACATCCAGCGGTCCCTGGGCGTCACGGTCAAGGTGGTGTTCGTCCTGGGGGTGCCGCGCGTCGAGCCCCAGGAGCCCCCGTGGAGCAAGAGGAGCGGCGTCGGCCTCCAGGAGGCGCTCGACCGCGAGGACCGCCTGCACGGCGACCTGATCCAGCAGGTAGAAGACCTTTATATCTAACATCATGTACTATAAGCCCCGTTTTGGAATCTCAACCTCCGCTGTCGGCTCAGAGAAGAGGTTCCGTGTCAGGATATATACCTGCATGAGTCAAAATGGGTCGAGCCCTCCAAAAGCATTTGTGAGAGCCATTTGTGCAGTATCGTATCCAAAAAGTATTTCTGGTATTTCTACGGAGCTAGAGATGATAAAATGTATTAAAAGAAATTAGAGCAGGGTGAAGCAACCCCTTACTAAGCTTATGACGTCACTCAGACAGTACCATGTTTTCCCCAATGCAATCTTACGGAAGCAGTACTGCGCATGTGAACGGGGGTTGACTGCGTGGCCACAGGCTGAAGAAATAAGCAATTTAAGTCTGGGATTTCCACTCCTAATTTTATCATCTGTAGCTTTACTTTTAGGATAAAATACTGCGAAAATAGTTTTTGCCACTGCTTTTGGAGGTCTCGAACCCATTTCGACTTATGATCCTGACACGGAACCTCTTCTCAGAGCTAACAGAGGAGGGTGGAGTTCCAAACAGGGCTGCTCATTTACATGCCTGCTACTCTTTGCTCCTTATGTCTAACCTCGAATATATACCTGCTACTTTCTTCACCTTATGCCTAACCGCCTACCCTGAGTAACCGTATGCACGTACCTGCTACTTTTTTGCTATCCTGTATTAAAAATTGCCTAATGTGTGGATGGCAGACATCACTTGCGCAACATGCAGACTTGCAAGGCACACCGTTGATCAAATCCGCACTACACTTGGCACAACGCTGATCAGAGGTCTTCCATCAGAATAGAGGGTATGCGCATATCGTCATACCCGGAAGTTATGCAGGAACGCCTACTGAGTGTCAAAAAAACTATTTGCTGGCCTTGACAGCCCATACATCAAAAACAGATATGCATGTGCATGCATGACAGAATGACAGAATTTGCATATGGGGCACCACATACTGTAGTAGTGATACAGCAGTGTCTAACAAGTTCAAACTACAGCGGCCTGAAAATCTGGTAAATGTACATACCGGTATTTCAGCTTTTTGTTTTGACCTGTTTCTTTCCTATGGTTTCTCCTTGCTCTGCACAGCCACACTCTTTCCTGAAAACTAAGAATTATGGAGCCAAAAAAATTGTGACAATAAGGTTGATTTTTGTTAATTCTCGTTTATTCTGGAGGACTTCATGGATTCCTTCCACAACCTGACCCTGAAGCTGATCATGCAATTCCGCTGGGCGCACGACCGCTGTGCGCACGCACGCTTTCTCATGACGGCCGACGACGACATCTTCGTCCACATGCCCAACCTTGTGGGCTACCTGCAGGTAGGCCTGGATACAATCATTTGAGATAATGTGCATCTGTTGAAGAAAAAGCGTAAATAGACGATCTACAAGCTCACAAGACAACGCCTTGTTGTGAGTGTACGATTATAAAATGCATTGCCTTTCATGGTTTTAGTAAATTTTTCATTTTGATTATTTGGAACCGGTCATTTTCTTTGTGTATTTCGGCTATTTGTCATATCTGTCCTGTGCAATTGTGTGTTCCAAAAAGGCAAACAGAAATGTCATTTTCATTCATTATGTTCCAACGTTCCATACCAAAAACAATAAAACCGTTATCATACAATAATCAATCGTCAACTAAAACCTAAACGCCTCCTATACCCTCTGTGGCAGGACGAGGCTGCCAGGGGCGCCTCGGACTTCTGGATTGGCCGCGTGCACCGCGGCGCGCCGCCCATCCGCCGGCGCGACAGCAAGTACTTTGTGCCCTTCGAGATGTACCAGTGGTCGGCGTACCCGGACTACACGGCGGGCGCCGGCTACGTGGTGTCCCGCGACGTGGCGGAGAAGATCCGCCGCGCCACGCTCACGCTCAACGCCTCCATCTACATCGACGACGTCTTCATGGGCATCTGCGCCAACGCCATGGGCGTGTCGCCGCGCGACCACGTCTACTTCTCGGGCGAGGGCAAGGCGCCGTACCACCCGTGCATCTACGAGCGCATGATGACGTCGCACGGCCACGTGGAGGACATCCACGACCTGTGGCGGGCGGCGACGGACCCGCGCGTCAAGCAGAGGACCTCTGGCCTCCTCGGGAGGCTGTACTGCACGGCGGTCAAAGTGACGCTCCTGTGTAAACCCTATTACTTTAACACCTACCCCTGTAAGGCAGCCTTTGTATAGGATTCAAGTTTGGGCTTTTTTTTTCAATGTTGTGAGATCAGTTGGTTCTCAGTGGACGTCGGGGACCACCAGTAACGGGGTCCAAATGGACCCTTAATGGGGGTCTGTATTTTATAAGCTTATTGTAAGATCCCAGAGGTTAAAACTAATTGACTCAAATGGAAGGTCTGTGGTCTAATGCATATCAAACGGGGGGTGGGGGGGTTCCTTGAAATTAAAAAAGTTGAGAATCGATGCTGTACTAGGTGTGTGCGTGTGTTCTCTCGCAAGAGGGGGAGAGAGAGAACGGACGACGTCTGTCGGTGGAGCGGGGGGAGTCATTACAGAATCTATTACCTCACTGCTTTTCACTCAGACTGAATCAATTGAAAGGGGAGGGGTGGGGCGGGGAGGGGGTGATCAGTGTTTGCAAGTGGTAAAGAGGGACTCTGGATGATGAGAAATGGCGGAAATGGCGTTACAGTAAATGTGAAATGACCCTGTGTGCCAGCACGGCACTGTGCCCACAACCCACACCACACAGCCAGAGGTGGTCCAGCCATGATGATAGCTCTGGAAATGACCAGATGGATTGCAGCAAGAGACTAAAATGTGATGGATAATAAAACGGATGCTTCCTAAAGAGATGATGTTGATGCTCTCCAGATGTCGTCTTCGTTATTATTATTGATGAATGGGGATCCTAATCGGATTTTCCATGCTTCCAACCCACCTCTATCTCGCTCTCTCCTTCAATTAAAGCGATTGGAGGGGAAGGGGGGTGCGGTAGGTCTGTTCCTTCTCCTCCTGGCTTGAATTTTTTGCTCTCCTCTCTTAATTGCTACCGATAAGCAGAAAGGCTTGTCCGTCTGTCTAGCTTGTAGTGCACTCCTTTTGACATGATGCAAGGTTCTTTTCTAATCACAAAGTGTGGTACCGTTCCTCTTGAGAGTGTACAAATGGAACCAACCACTATTAGAGCAACCTACTGAATGAGCATCCCTATTTTTGGGGGTGTGAGTCATTTTAGTTACAAATGTTCAAAGATAGTGGATCTACAACCTGTGTGTGGGTGCGAGTGTGTATATCGCCCGTTTTATGAAACGTGTCAGAAACGACTGACGATAAGGACGTGCCGTTGTGTCAGGAGTTGCAGTACATGTGTATGTGCCTTAATGTGTGAAGCATTATCTGTGATGTCGTCGCTGACGAAACCTTGTATGTGCAAACTGATACTTTTGAAGAAATGTGTTCAATGGATCCAAAATGTAGTTAATTAATTAGTCACAAGCTCTTAGTACTTTTCATTGGTTCAGTATTCATAAAACACTTATTTGACATACAAGGTTTTTCCTCGACAGCGAAGATACTGTATGTGGACTGGTTCACTGTCAGTACGCTGTCTGCATGTCACGAAGCCTCACAGTACTTTTTTATCGTCTACAAAGAAATGTGTTTTCTGAAAACTGAAGCGGAACAGTTTATATAAATGTGTGGATTTATTAATTAAATTAATTTTTATTATAATGTGGTTAAACTTTTTTTCTTTTTTTTTGGTAACTCTTAATTCCAAAGAAGGAAGTTTTAGAAAACAACGTTTTATGAAACAACTTTTTCTGCTGTATACAAAATGTATCTAAAACAGTGTTGTGCTACGGCACAGAAGAACCACTTTATGTAACTTGCGTTCGCTGTTGACCAATAGCTTGATGTTTGCATTAGTGACAGCAACTATAAACGTGGAGAAACATTAACCACTTAAACCCTGTAGGGCGTAGAGATTTCAGAAAATATTTATATTGAATATTTTAAGCCTGGACCCAGGGCATCCAGGCTTGGGTGAAACACATTTGATGTGTCAAAACATATTTCAAAACGACAAAAAAAGGTTAATTTATTAAATAGTAGATAGGGCTATAATAATAGTAGATAGGGCTATAATAAAATATTCAAATATTGTTTTGACACAGAATTCAAATGTTCTATGGTCCTTGATTCACCAGGAGCCTGCATGGCATCTGTGGCGCCACAAAAAACCACTGCTATTCCCTATATGCATACAAATGCCCTTTCTGTTATGGTGGGGTTATTCTGCTATTTTACTGATGCTGCTGCAGGGTTTAAAGTGGTCAAGATGGCCCAGTGTTAGGAACTGTTCCAGCTGGTGACCAATACCGGCTAAAATGAACGTCAAACTTCCAGGTTTGGAAATGTGTGTTTGCTAGATTATATGTCTTTGTTGTTGTAATGATGCTTCTTGGCAATACCTTGGCTTTTTCTGGAAAGCATTTGTGGGATGAGCAGCACAGCTGAATAGTGTTGCTGTCGAGCAGAAATCTCTTTAAGTTAACTCCATGATTAACGCCCGACTTGATCATGCTACAGCAGTACAGCGTCACACAAAAGCTTAAAAATGAGCAGCTATACAATGCAAGCTTGTAGATCTGCCATTGAATTTGAATCCTGAAAAGTAATAGTTTTGAACATATGGGGTTTCCACCCAAAAGAGATGATAAGGTGTTTGCCATTGGCAGAAAAGATTTGGTAGGCTAAATGTTTCATGGGTGCAAACGACAAGCTGAGTAGCGCTACTCATCCCACAGATGTACAGTATATTCTTTTCTACCGGTACCATTTAAAAGGGAAAATCAGTTAAAGGTTACTGCTGAGAAGCAGTACAGGGAAATGAATGATCTTACCAAACCCAAATGTCTGGACATTTGGTTTGATGTATTTTTTTGTGGTAGGAACTATCTTTATTACATGAAGAAATATGAAGCAAATTATGACCATTCAGTATTGTACTTTCCAAGAGTTTAATGCCTCTACTCTCAAACATACAGTTCTAAGTAAAGCCTAGTGTTGGTTGTATATTGTTGCTGTCGGGTGGAATTTTGTGGAAACCTCATATGTCCCAAACTATTATTTTTCAGGATTCAAAAGAAGCAGATTTACAAACTGGTGATGCGACATGCTTTGAGCTTGTAGATCTGCTACTTTTGATGCTTTTGTGTGACGCTGTAGTATGATCAAGTAGGGCCGTTCATTTATGCAACAATATGTTGTACGATGATGAGCGAACCATTCGTACAACGGAAGTATAATGTAGGCTTGTAGGCTTTGTTCAGAGGGCAGGCAAATCACACTTGTTCATCAGATCTGATCTTTACAACCGACTGTCCACCCTGTTATTCAGCAAGTGATCAGATCGCATTTTGTGCATTAATTCTTTGTCAACTTACCAGCATCTGCACTGGTTGCTGTGGTAACGACATAGGAGTGAGTAATGCTCTATTATTGTCGCTCACTGAAAAATGGCAGATCTACAAGCTCAAAAGGTGTGAGCTTGTAGATCAGCTATTTTCAGTGACTTGTCAGTGTCCAGAATGAGACTTTAGAAATCAGATTTTATCACATTTCAAATCTGAGTGTTTCAAATCTGATCTAACAAAAATCCCATGTTTATTTTTTAAATTAAATAATATGGATAGTGCAAAAAAATGTTTTTTTTTCTGCCAGTCTGGACTCTTAAAGGACCACTTTTCAACCTATCTTCATATAATTGGTCCTCACTATTAATGTTCAAGATAAAACGCCACATTTTCTTCCTATTCAGTCTGTCTCATAGGAGGGCTGTGGGCAGGTCAGAAACCTGTCCCCATCGATGGGGAATCCAAGCTAAGATTAATAGTGAGGATCAATTATATGAAGGTAGGTTGAAAAGTGGTGAAGTGGTCCTTTAACATCAGTACATCTCAAAACATGTGTGAATCCAGTGAACGACAACAAAATGTGCGGTGTCAACTTAATGCCCTGTGGTTGGAACTATTGTCCTGTGAATTAAAGAAGAGTGACCCTTATTAGTGTTGGCAGCATTGTCTGTGAAGTTATTTTCAAAACATGCCATGCAAGATTATTTTCTAAATTGTAGTGCTAGTGTTAAACCTTGTTAAGTTGAAAATGACTTAAGGTTTTGACCGTGTGTTTTGCTGTTTTCAACTGTATCCGACTGATGCAATATATCGTTGATGTCGGGTGGAAACCTCATAATGTCCAAAACTGTTCAGTTTCAGGATTCTAAAGTAGCAAGCTCAAAACGTGTCACTTGGCACCACGTTTCGAGCTTGTAGACCTGTTGCTTTCGTGTGATGCTGTAGTATGATCATGTAGTAGGGCATTCATTTACAAAAAATCAGACCAGTCTGAAGTGAGTGTTGCAACAGCGCCCCCCTGTTGGTACTCTAAACATAGGGACATACATAGGGATGGACATAATATAATAATAATAATAATAAACTTTATTTATATAGCACCTTTCATACATAAATGTAGCTCAAAGTGCTAAACAGAGCAGAAAAAATAATAAAAACAAAAGCAAAACAGAACAGCATTAAAACAGGCATGCAGTTTAAAACAATAGGACAATAGCGCAGTGTCAAATCAGGAGAAGGCAGTGGTACAAGGATAAGAACAGATAAAGCAGGGCAACGACATTAAAAAACGACAATAAAAAACAAGCAGTAATACAATACAGTGAGGACATGAATAACAAAAACAAAAAAAATATCACTTAAAAGCAATGTTGTAGAGGTGGGTCTTGAGCTGAGCTTTAAAAATGTCTACAGAGGCTGCCTGTGGGAGCTTGTTCCATGCCGACGGCCCGTAGAAGCAAAAAGCTGCTTCCCCGTATTTTCTAGTTGCCACCTCTCTAGGCAAAGTGAGCAGGCCAGCAGTGGAAGACCTTAGGGGCCGGTTTGGGACATATTTATGCAGGCAGTCATGTAGGTAGGAGGGCGCGAGACCATTGAGATCTTTATAGACAAGTAAAATAATTTTAAAATCAATCCTAAAAACAACCGGAAGCCAGTGCAGTGATGCCAAAACTGGAGTAATATGTTCTCTCATCTTAGTTAAAACTCTAGCTGCTGCATTTTGGACAAGTTGTAATCTGTCAGTTGTTTTCTTAGGCAGTCCTGAAAAGAGTGCATTGCAGTAGTCAAGCCGAGAAAAAACAAAGGCGTGGATTAGCGTTTTTGCATCGTCCAAGGACAAATAGGCTCTGCAGAGCTACCAACCTGCACACATTTTGTGTACCAACCACGCAATTCTAGGTGTCTATACGCCTAGAATTGCGTGGTTGGTACACAAAATGTGTGCAGGTTGGCAGCTCTGGGCTCTGATTCGTGCAATATTTCTAAGGTGAAAAAAGGCAATCTTGGTAACATGATTAATGTGTGAATTAAAATTCAATTCAGAATCAATAATAACCCCCAGGTTCTTTACTGTACTGTTACTTTCTACATAGGGACATTGCTGTTCCCTGGAGTAGTTGCACCACTCAAAAACACAAATAATATGGAGATAAGAGGTTTCTGCCTGACAGCAACAATGTATAAATGTAGTAGTACTGTGCTCAGTTTGTATAGCCTACAAAGCAGACTGCATGCCATACATAGCAACAACAAGGCTTGGGGCCTTTCATCTGTTTTCACTCCCTCTCCATAGCAACCGCTTATTAAGCAGTGTCCGAGTGGGTGAGAGTGATACGCAAGCCTCATTAGTGCTGCTATGGATGGATGGACGGACGGACGGGTCTCTGGATTTACCACAAGCATCACAGGTCTTTGTCATGATATGATTAAATTCAGAAATATTATAAATCAGTATCACACTTGTGTTTGCCTCGGTTACGATTAATACCGGTAAATGCAGTGGAAAAAAGTATGAAATAAAATGGTGAAAATAGCAGATCTACAAGTTCACAGAGCGCATAACAAAGTTAAAGAAATACGTATTTTCTATCAATTACACAACCCATGAAGCCTTGAATTCACAGAGATTGTATTGCTTTTGTCGCATTCCATTCGTGGTTGCACCACGGCCGATTCTAACCTACAACCACAAAGGTGGTTGGGACTTTACCACTGCACCACTCGAGCGCCGACAACGTTTTCTTTTTTGGGTCACGACCTTGTTTGTATGGGTGGCAATTTTCTACAGACAAATGTAAAAAGGCTATAGTCCTAGAAACAATCTCCATGTGTGTTCTCCTTTTTTTTTTTTTTCACCCCCTCTCAGAACTATTCAAAGCTAAAATAGCTGGCCATGCAGGCCGGCGGTATGCACAGCAAGAGTTTTTCAAGCCACAGTTGACACTGGGCATGAGGCTGGGGCGCCATGTGTGTCATCAGAAAGTGTGAGAGGACCATAGTAGAGAGAAAGGCATGTGGCACATTGCTATGACATGACGTCACACATGCCTCACACAGTCACACGCTGAGACCGCATGACAACAACTGTGCCCTGTTCACCAACAGCTGGCCATGTAGTTCACTTTTCATTATACCAGTACTTGGTCAGTAGTACACCTATTACTAGTAGTTTTGGCACTGTGGGCAGGTGCCAAGGAAAATCAGCATCTCCATAAAGCTTGTCAATGTACGGGGGGGGGGGGGGGGGGCACATTTGTTTAATGTGCAACATTTTCTCACTCAACAGTAAACAAACAAACATACTGTAGGCCTATATGTCAGTGTGTAAAGGGTATGTGCACATTTTTAAGTGACACAGGAATTTTAAAACCTCTTTAATACCTCTTAAATGAAGTAGCCTAGTATAGTCCAACACACCTCAAACCGATATCTGACCACAGGGCTACTGTTAAGGATTAGCTGTTCTCTAAATAGTTGCTGTTTCTAAGGCAAACTGAATAATTCACAGGACATTATTTACAATGTTGGCAAATGGGGACATGGTGCCACTGCCACACGTCTGGTTTCTAAACCGTCACAGGGTGGAAGACAGGGTTAGAGCGGGAAGAAACACTAGATGCTTTTGTGTCGTCATAAGAATTAGTACATAGTAGCCTAGTTTGAAATGTGTAAGATGCAAAAATCTATCTGCTTAGATGTGGTAGGCCTGTTGCTGTTGTTCAGTACTGTAGTATTTGTCTAGTTCTCTATATATTTGGAATTGGGCCTATGTGAAGGAGAGCACACAGAAACACATCTGATTTCACAGTTTCAGAGTGAAGTGTAGTTATTAATAGATTATGTACAGATACAGTATAGAGATGTGGGTCAAGCATCATGCACATCGTTGCCTACTAATTATTACTTACTATTTTGTACTTTCAAATACTGTAGTATTTTTTTAAACTATAGTACTATACTGGAATACAAATTTGATGGAGCAATTTCACTTGTAGTGAACACACACATACATATACATACATACATATTGTAGATATATTCTGTATTTAGGCTATGTATGCAAATTGTTTTTCATAAGTGGACGAGGCTACTGTCGGGTGGTCCAAATTCCACAACTGTTCTGCAAAGTAACAGATCTACAAGCTTAAAAGGCGTGTAGATCTGCTATTGGATGCTAACCCTAACCCTGTAACAATATACAAAAACATAATCTAAAAAAAGACTATAGTGTGTAACTTGTCCCTTTTCCTGCTGCACATGGAGACTATGTTTTCTTAAATGTAGCTTTTGGATGATGAGTCTTTGTGAGGGAGAGTTCCAGGGAGAATCATCAAATCATCCCAACTATCCAATGAGTTAATTGATTTTTGCTCCTCTGTTAGCTCCCCAGACGTGGCCTGCTGGGATAATTGCATTGACTTCTATGAACGTGGGAGTCGGGAAAAGATCTGGTCTGCTAAATATAATTCCACATTCTATACCATGGTCCAATGACACATCAACCTAGCACTTGTGCCCACGAGGCAGGCTATAATTGTAATTTAACTCAAAGGCGAGGCGCGTTTATTTATATAGCACATTTCACACAACCAGGCAAAGTAGTACTTTACACAAAGTGCGAGAGAAACGCACTATAAAAGGGCATTTGAATCTATGGAGTCAAGCTGATAAGGTCATAAATCATGACAGCTGGAAGAATGCACTCTTACATAAGTATATCAAAGTCAAGGTAAATGAAACTGTCTGCACCGAGTCCTAAACACCCCTTGCAGCCATACAAGTCTGAACAAACTTTAACCTGAAGAAGCCAAGCTATTGCGGCTTGAGTTTCTGTATAATGACCATGATTTATTTTGAAATATATACCTCAGATACTAGGCCTACACCAGGACATTAGAGCCACATGCTATACATCTGAGATGTCTGTCAGTCTTTATATCTATTATTATTAGGGCTGGGAATTAAGGCCTCCTCCCCAGGCAGCCCTTGCGTGCATTGAGGTTTGTTGCCTCTTGGTTGGTGCTCGTCCAGTGAGAAACGAGAACTAAGCGCGATTAAAATGTCTTTTTTTTTTTTTACTGCGCTATTTTTCTGTAATCAATTAATTGAAATTAAAGAAGTTAAAGACCCAGCCCTAATACTCGCATGCTATTAGCATGATATACTGACAAGATACTGAAATGATACTGACATATAGTGACCATGACACTGACATGATACTCCCCCATCTCTCTCCCCCATTTCCTGTCAGCCTACTCTCTGTCCCTCTACAAAAATAAGGCGAAAGCCGCAAAAAAATATAAACATGCATGTAGCCTTACTAGCCTGCATACATACAGTACAGTACTGGTTCAACCTGCTTTCCAACCGACTCTAGTCTACAGTACACTATGCAGGCACAAACCCACACCACACACGCTTCTGAAGAAACTAAAGCCTAGAGTCAAGGTGGAAAAATACACTGGAACTTTAGTTTCAACCATTCCAGTCACGTGAATCAGTGGTTCTCAAACCTTTTCAAGGACCCCTTCATTAAAGATTTGCGACACGTTGAGAGCTTTTCCGATCTGCTATTTTCAGCGAAAGCTTTACCCATAAAAACAGAAAACAGAGAATACACTAGTATAATAAAGGCCTGAGGGACTCCACTCAACCATAAGCTGGGTTTAAGTCGTTCATATGATATGAAAAACAATTTGCATACATAGCCTACATACCAAATATATCGTGTGTGTGTGTGTGTGGGGTACCAATAAGACACCCTAAAGGGCGAGGTCGCATGCACGCAACTGCCTGGGTGATGGCAGACGGCTGACTGCTGACTGCTGGGCGAGCGCTTTGGCATGGGGGGTCAGATCAACATATGGAATTAATTCTGTACCGGGATACTGGCCATATATGGAGCGTGTGTCGACTTGATGAGGTCAGATCAACAAGAGTTGCCGGCCGGCTCCATATAGATCTAGGATTATCCAGGCTCTCCATATAGATCTAGATCAGTATCCATGTATGGTTATCCAGGGATAGAGATCAGTGTTGTGATCTTCATATATGGTGGCCTGATGTGTCACGAGGCGTGAGGTCATGAGGCGTGACCATATATGGAGGAGTTAAGGATATCCATGATGTCATGTGATGTCACGAGGTCAGATTCATATATTATGGAGATCTAAGGGTCACGTGATGTCACAAGGCGTGATGGATTGGCAACCATATATGGTGATGTGACGGCCGCGAGACGCAGGATTTCATAGTAAATGCGACCTTAGGTCGCAACTATATGAGGGCCAAAGTACATAGTAGAATTTGAGAAGTAGACATTGTGAGGACAATTTCCCTGATCCTGAGAATATAAATGGTTGTAAAAGTATTTTTTTGAAAAATCTTCACAATTTGTCCAAATCTTGAACATTTTGGTCCCTGGCACCAAATTATTTTCAAATGGGAATCTGCAGCCAAAAGATGAAACTTAAAAAGCTAATGTGCCTGCTTGTGAGAAGAACCAATCCTTAGTCCCGACTACTTTTTAAATTATTTTTATATAGGTTAGTAACCAAACCACTGACCTATATAAAAAAGGTAAACTCCCCAGGTACGCTGAAACAATGTTTGTTTGCAACCGACTTAGTGAACAAACTGTCATCCTGTTTGGAGAACTGTCACCTTCCAAGTTCCACCACATCCTGCACGGTTTTACTTTCCTGCAAATAAAACAAGAACATGAGTGCATCACTAGTAATATGTATACCAACTACGCCGGCACCAATCAGGCACCTGCTTACTGGGGTCATAACAATGCAATTATGCAACATGCCTTCTCAGGTCAGGTCAGGAGAGTGAACTTACAGGATAAACAAGTGAAGTTTTAAGTGATGACGAGAATGGAGCAGACAAAATTGGAAAAGAAACAAAACATGCATTGGCACTGGAAGCATTGAGTTTTTGGCATGCAACTGTGAATGTAGCAAAAATGAAGCACTCTCTCTAGGAGCCACTAGGGGGTGATGTGTACCCAGGTAAATCCTTTCCACCAAAATTATACAGAAGGGTTTACCATAAAAATGCATTATTTATAGCCCATCTACAAGGCCATGTATCATGTTGAGCTAGATGGGAAATATAGTTAACAAACTAGCACCCCATAATGGGGTCCACAACACAACCCATAATTGGGGAAACAAGATGCACATCTTTCTAGGGTCTAATGCAGTGCTACTCAACTTAAGATGGCTCAGGGGCCACTCAGCAAAATTCCAAATGTCCAAGGGCCGCAAGCTACAAATGTCAGTATTATTTTGTAACAGACTACACGACTACTCAAAAAATGAAGGAAATGGTAAAAAGCCCCATTTCCATCTAGAAGGCCAGACCTCAATGAACAAAAACATTGTGATTAGTTACAAAATGAGGTTTCATTCACAAAATGTGAGAGAACATAATGAACAGATCACTGGTGAATAAATGTAAACTCAGCTGACATCAGGCCATTTCACTTTCTCTTGGGAAAAATACAATGTTCAAAACAATGAAAACTAATATTTTTTATAATTGGCATGATGACCGCAGACACATTAATCCATTTTGGGTGGCCCCTTTGTGTTTTAAACATGTTATACCATGTAAGCTATTGAAAAATAGCATATCTACAAGCTCATAGCGCACCGAGTGGTGCGCTACGAGCTTGTAGGTCTGCTATTTTTGAAAAATCGTGAAAATATTTAAAAATGTTGAGGTCAGGCCTAAATGGGTTAAGCACAGGCCAAATGCAGACCACGGGTTGAGTAGCACTGCCTTCCCAGTTTTCTCTTCGCAAGTCAAAATGGCAGTTCACCACTGCAATTAGAATGGGAAAAAAAAGATAAGACATTAAACAGCAATTTTGGTTTTTATTAAGACATTTATACAATTCTGGGAGGAGTACATCTGAAAAGGGGAGAATATATTCTGATAGGGGTGGGGGGGTGAAACCACATCAGCAAAACAAGGGTCAAACAGCAAGAAAAGCAAGTGGGTAAAAAAAAATTAAATTAACACATTCATAATATAACAAAAAGCAAAGTGAATCTACAGTTATGACAAGTGAAGTGCCTCTAGCAGACTCACGACACAATCCTACATATGTTAGCATAACATAATTTGCAGACTTTATACAGCATTTATACTTTCTGGTCCACAAGTAAATTACCAAACGGTGAAGAACATCGAATACACGCATCATAACAGAACTCTGAAAGAAATGCCTGATGAGGACCTTATGAACATCTACAGACCCCATGGCTTTGTAGCTCCAACCAAGACGATTTGTCACAAGGTTAGAATCTACAACTGTCCCAGAGGGCGCAGCATTTGAGTGACCTCAATTTTTTTAAACACATACCGGAATATTCTGATCCAAGGTTTTAGCATTTGAGAAGAGACTTATTTTTTCCTCCTCTCCCCCCTCATATAATATAAGTACAATGCAAAGTGGACGATCGCTATCAAAAGAAAATATATCTCGAAATATCTCTCAAATCAGGTCAGCCACATTCATGGGCATCTCCTCCACGGTCGTATTGTAAAATGTCTCGATGTCCCGAAGGATCCTCTTGTCCTCCTCGGTGACGAAGTTGATGGCAACTCCTTTTCTGCCAAATCGGCCACCACGGCCGATTCTGGAAAATAAATTCAAGAAAATGACTTACTCCAAACAGCAGCTTGTGAAATAAGGTTATCATGAGGTGCCAGCCAACGGGATAAACACTAATAAAACTAGAAGATCTACATGCTCACATCACAATGCGTTGCGAGCTTGTAGATTCACTATATTATAAATTAGGCTCTCTGGAACCCTGGGGGTCCCTGGACCTGTGGTCCTCCAACTAAATACAAGAACACATCCATATCACGCGAGTAAACATGTGATCAGCAAAAAGTAAGTTTATCAGCACTGCAAAATCAGTCCCGAAAGATGATATGACATCATTTCACATGTTCCTCAAACATAGCCGATGGCTATAGAAAACCACAGCATCCGGTGCTTCAAATTTGAAAAATAAAAAATAGCAGATGGACATTCCCACGTTTCGAACATGGGGATCCACTACTTTTGAGCAGAGTGCTGTAGTGTGATCAAGTGGAGCATTAATTGTTCCATAGAAATAGAGATAAGGTTTCATTTCTGCCCGGCAGCAACAATATAACAACTGTGGTGGTTGTAGTTTGTCTCCCCATTATTCTATTCAGACACTATGGTCAGGTGGCACCACTACTGGTTGACAAGTTGTATTGCATGAAGGTCAAATATATTATAATATTACATTTATCCACTACTGAAATGGCCTCCGTTAGAGCTCAACAGTAGAAATGAAGATAGATTGCAGCTTTCAAGATCAATATACTGTACATAAATATAGTTGCTGTAGGACAGAACCTGTCTCCATACTTAGTTTCCATAAAGTAGGGACTTGATCATACTACAACATAAAAGAAGCATATCCACAAGCTCGAAACGCAATGCATTTTGAGCTCATAGATCTGCTACTTTTGCAATTTTTTTTATTATAAATAAAATCCATTATATGCACAATAGTCACAGATAACTCACCTATGAATATAGTTTTCTCTGTTTGTAGGCAAGTCATAGTTTATGACCAGAGAAACCTGCTGCACATCAATCCCACGAGCCTGGATGGGGGGGGGGGGTTGGGGAAGAGAAAGACAAGTTTAATACAGAGCACTGACTGAAAGTGTCCTTTTTATGTCACCCGAGAATACAAAACCAGATTTCTAAAACCCCAAAAATGTGCTGTGCTTCTCCGATTAACACAACTTTAACTTAACCTACATGCTCACAATGAGGTTGGCCATTTTCGACCTGCAACAGTCATGCAAAGGAGTATAATGTCTGTCAGGTGGAAACCTCGTCTAAAACGTACTTTAAGATTCAAATTGAAAAATGGCAAAAGTTTCACACCTGCAAACTCAAAGCGAGTCACATTTCAAGCTTGAGGATATGCTACTTTTGAGTTTCAGTCGTAGGATCAAGTTGTATTAAAGAAAATAGAATATATTATGATAGGGGCAGCTTTATACAGCCATTTGATAGTGGAACATCCCCACCAAATACTAACCAGAAGGTCTGTGGTGATCAACACTCTGCTAGAACCAGATCGGAACTCTCTCATAATCACGTCACGTTCTTTCTGCTCCATATCACCGTGCTGGGGAGAGGGGGGGGGGGGAGAGAACACAACAACTTCAGTGTGGGAATAATGTGCGGCATTTGCCTAAAATGATCTACAAACTGGCAACAGAACGAGCTGCGAGCTTTAAGAATAGCCATTTCAGGAGAAGTGATACAGTGTAGAAATTATACATTCATGATGAATAACGGACAGCCAGTCAAGTGATTCCATGTGTCAAGAGCAGAAGATGTGATCAGTAATATATAGCTGTCAGCATTGCTATAGCTCAGCCGAAAGATGGTATGAAACATCACATCACACGCTTCCTTGACAAGTTATGTGCAACTTTCTATTCCCGCAATCCATATAGGCTTAAACTATTAGGTTGTAGGTCAAGTTGTACCAGAGCGGAGACTGTGAAGTCCCTGGCGTGCATCTTCTCGGTCAACCAGTCTACTTTTCTCCTGGTGTTGAGGAAGATCACAGCCTGGGTGATGGTCAGGGTCTCATACAGGTCACACAGCGTGTCCAGTTTCCACTCCTGGAGTAAAAGACAAAACAAAAACCACACAATTTAAGGACATTCTGCACAACTAAACATAGTCTTGATGGAATAAGAATATATATATATATATATATATATATATATATATATACATACATACATACATACACACACACAGTAAATGACTGCTTTAGTGCGTCACTACATGCTCAAAATACAGCACTGGCAGAAACCTACATAAAGTCATGTCAAAGCAGCAATTCGCTTGTATATCGTTTGATATGTTGCCCTATGTTCTGGTCATTAAACAGTCCTCAGTACAAATCAGGCTTATTGTCCATTATTTAGAGTAGGCAATTATGTTCTCACAATTTACTCCTCCCCACCTTTCAACTTGGCTACAGATTAACAGTCAAATAAAATGTAACACAGGATCTTGAGACGAAGGACACAGGACATTAAGAAAGAGGTCCCTCCCGGTCTCGTTTCCGACACCGTCTCTTCTGATCTCCCTTCTTATGGTGGACCCATGCTTACACGGCCGCACGAGCTGAGCCCTTAAGGCTCGGCTCATGCAGTTTCAACAGGGTTCTTTAGAAAGAAGGGGACATCTGTTGGCGTTATGAATGCAATAGCAGAGTTTGCATTCTAATAGAAAGAGCAGTTTGTTGTGCTGCACCCACCTCGCGCTCCACGTTAATGTAAAACTGCTTGATACCCTCCAGGGTAAGCTCCTCCTTCTTCACTAGGATGCGAATGGGTTCTCGCATGAACTTTTTGGTCACCTCCAGCACGTCTGCCGGCATGGTGGCAGAGAGCAGAACCACCTGAGGGGTGGAAGAGAGGAAACCATGAGACCGCTGTGTTTATGACATATCATTGCCGTCGGGCATAAATGTCTCCATATTTTAACTCGTTTTTTTCGTAAATGAGTGCCACACAAAATAGATATACAAGCTTGAAAGGCAACGCAAATGACAAATTTCCAGCTTTTATATCTGCTAAAAAAATCTGAATCCTGAAAAAGGAACCCACACAAACGCTATATTAAGAACTTCAAATTTTCAACTGTAGCAATGGGCCTCGAGACAGAGGCCACCGAACATTAAGAAAGAGGTTCGACCACATCTCATTTGCGGCGCATTGCCCGATAATCTCCTTCTGCTTACATACTCTGCTAGCATTATTGTATGAAACAAGAAAACCTGGATCAAACAATTTTAGCATAGTTCTTTTAAAGCAGAAGTGGATTTAAGAACAATCCCATCGGGGAAAGGTAGGGGAAGAAAAAGCTTACTTGAATGTTTGTGCTCAACTTCTGGAAGATTTCATAGATCTGATCTTTGAATCCTCGGCTCAACATCTCGTCCGCTTCATCCAGAACAAACATCTTGATAAACTTCGGGGCTAAAATTAAAGTCAAATTATATGCCATTAGTGTAACAGACCACCACAAAGGTCTTGCTCACTAGGGCTGTAAGTAACTATCAATTATTTTCTTAGTAGATGATGTGATCAGCAATAATAAAGCTGTCAGCATTGCTAGCTCAGCCGAAAGATGGTATATATATGACATCATGTCACATCACATGCTTCCTTGACAAGTTCGTGTCACTTTCCGTTATGCAATCCATTTAGGCTCAATCTGATGAATCTTGGCAGCTTTTTAATAAATCAATCGCTTGAGCTTATTTTTTGTAATTGGTTGAATGGATCAGTTCAATTAAGTGTTGTAGCCCTACTACATCCAGTACTTACACAGGTATCTCCTGTTGAGCATGTCAAACACACGCCCTGGGGTGCCCACCACTATGTGAGGCGCCTCCGCTTGGAGCTTCTGCATCTCGTTGCGGACGTTGGTCCCCCCGATGCAGGCGTGGCAGGCCGCCCCCATGTAGTCACCCAGAGCCAGGATCACTTTCTGGATCTAAGAGGAGGAAACGACAACCACAACGTGTCATGAAGACATGGCAGAGGTCAAGACTAACAAAAACAACCCCGACATTCAGACATGGCAGATCAAATCAGTGGTTCTCAAACTTGGTGGTGAACAAACGCTATTTTCGTGCTCGGATACAGCCACTCACATTGCTGTCTATAGGAGTGGTTGCACCACTCAAAAATAGCAGCGTGCCGTAAGTGAAGTTACGTTGGGTGTCTGCCATTTTTATAGCCAACATAATATGGAGAAAGGGTTTGAAATTGTGATGCTGCATTAACACATTTTGCTGGGGAACCCAATTTAAGAACCACTGAGATAAATAACAGGTTTGAGAGTGATCAGTGAAAATTGTAAAACTTTTCTCCATTGCAGGGTCAGTCCCGAAAGATGGTATGCCAGTTTTGCACAGAATAAAAATCATGAATCACTGAATTCAAAGCGTAAAACATAAAAATTAAACATTGTATTGAATAAAGCCAGTTCACCTTTCAGACCAATGCAGTCATGGACAGGGACTACACCAATCCTACGAGGGTCAATCACTGTTCTTTAGACTTACAGATAGAAGTGGAAATAGTACCTTTTTGTATTTGAGCCACTGTCCCAATATGCCGCCTTGGTCTGAGACACAGTTAAGTTTAAGGTTGACCACAGGAACAGCATACCTGCTGAGCCAGTTCTCTGGTGGGGGCCAGAACCAGAGCTTGAGTCTCCTTCTGCTCTATATCCAGCTGCTGCAGGATAGAGATGGCAAAGGTGGCCGTCTTACCAGTGCCAGACTGGGCCTGGGCAATGACATCATAACCTGGGGGAGAGTAGAGACTGGGATCAATACAAGACTGAAGAGCTCCAACTTTGAAGACCCCCCGACATGTTACCACACTACAGATCTCATCACACCAGAACAATTAGATTTCAGTTGACATTTGGTATTTGTTACATTTCCCATTAACAGTTACCGTTTGTGTGCCGAAGGTCAGCTTAATCTTCTCCAAATAAGTACAAAAAGACAGATCCCCATCTCTCGAGCAAACATGTGATCAGTAAAATTAAGTTTATCAGCACTGTAAAAATCAGTCCCGAAAGATGATATGCCATCATTTCACATGTGCTCCGTCTAAACCCCAAGCACACGCAGGCTATGCCTGAGAATGAAACCACCCCACGTAGTTATTTTCCATCCCTACCCCGCATGCATACTTTCCTCACCTTTGATGCAAGGAATGATTGCCCTCTGCTGAATGGCGGATGGCTTTTCAAAACCATATGCGTAGATTCCCCTCAGAAGGGTTTCTTTTAGGGCCATATCATCAAAGTTATCTGTAATCTCATTCCAGTTGCTCTGCAAGAGAGACGGACACTAGTGTGAGTAACCAGATGTGTAAAGCAGTGGTTCTCAAACATTTAAGTCAAGGACACCTAGATTTATACACATTCCACCACAGACCCAACATTTGAAAATAATATAAGCAAATGTTTAAAAATATATAGTTGAACTACAAGCTCACAACACATTACAAGCTTAAAGATTCACTATATTAGAAATTGGGCCATTTCCCATTTCTCTGAAACTCCCTCAAGGACCCCTGGATCTGTGGTTGCCACCTACTAAATACAAGAACACATCCCCATCATGTGAGCGAACATGTGATCAGCAAAAAGAAAGTTTATCAGCACTGCAAAATCAGTCCCGAAAGATGGTAAAACATCATTTCACATGTCTAAAGTGCACAACTGCAGAAAACTAGTGATGTGCACACTACAGCATCTGGTGCTTTGTATTAGTGATCATAATAATGGGCAAAACAATTCAAATGTACTACTAATCTTAATACAATGATTTTCACCTCGATGACACCATCAGGTTCCATTCCCTCTGGCCCCCCATGGTCTTGATCTCTTGAGCTAGGAAATAAAGAAAGCTTGACAACAGGGAAACTATGCCTTTAAACATAAATACATATACAAATTCGTTGCCTTTAAACAAAAAAGAAAATAATCCATGTGTCAAGAAGGCAGAAGATGTGATCAGTAACAGTAAAGCTATCAGCATTGCTATAGCTCAGCCGAAAGATGGTATATGAAACATCACGTCACATCACGTGCTTCCTTGACGATTTTAAAACCTAGACTCCTCCGCATTCATTTAGCATGAATTTATAGTTTGCGGCCGATCCGTTCTTGTTAGCAAGCGACACCTAGTACGGGAGTAAAGTAAATACTTTTTTTGCTACGCCCGGCCAGACATGTTTTAATGGGGCGCCACACGTGTCAAATTCCACACAGCCACGCTTTAGCGACTCTCCCTAAGAATCCCGTTATGTAACCAAGACATGGTCCTTAATTAAACCCTACTTTTGATTCGACCAGTCAGAGTAGACAATTAGCCGTCCGTAATAAAAACGGCATCATCTTTCCGGGACTAGAGTGATCTCAACATGGAGCTCTGCATTCTGCAGCAGCATGGCAGCCAACATGTCCGACAAGAAACAAGGCCGCAAGATGCAGGACCTGCAGGGCCTTGGACGTGTAGTATGTAATATGTATGTCTGACATAGAAACACGCATCAGCGGATAAAATGGCCTTTAAAAGGGTAATACTACAAAAGTGCCATATGATAAAATTGTCCGTTAAAGCGACAACGGTTCCTTTTGGATCCGTTTTAATCACATCCACCGTTCCCAGGGCATGCTAGCTAGCGCTGCTAATGGCGAAGAGCAGATCTACAAGATCACCACGCGACTCGGACGTTACGCGTGGGGATGTTGTAGGTCTGCTCTTTTCACTAGCCTACCCCAGCGGCTAGCCGGCCGCGACTTGATTATTTAAACACAACAAAACCGATCAAATAACGCGACACGAGTCCATAAATACACACCGGAACGTTTTTAAATGTCATAGTTTTAATTATATTGATTGAGCTGACTGTATATGTTTACCTGTTGTAATCAGCAGAATCGCTAGACATGATCCGTTCCCACCTTCGGCATGCGACTGGAAAGATCGTTGATGACGAGCAGAGTGCCTTTATGATGACTACTTTCACACACGGGATCAATACGCTCTGATTGATGTATCGATTATATAGATACTAGATTGACGGTGTCGGCCGGGGAAAAAAAGCTGCCGACTGTTAGTTCGTCGTTATTTAAAAACGTATCTTTAACAACGGTGAAAATGAGATAATAATCGATGACGGTGTGGCCAATGAATGTGGACTACTTTCTTCAGCGGAAGGATATTGCAGCATGTCCAGTGGGTGATTAGGTCCCTACGGAGACTCGGACGGGTCAGTCACCGTCATACCCATGACCACTGACTGACCAGAAGAACTACATTTACCACATTTACCTATACAAACTTAACTGAGCCATAGATATAGAACTGAGCCTGCACTGGAGGTAGATGTAGTTAAACTCCTCAAATTCCAGCAAGGGGCAACCGAATTAGAATTATTATTGTAATTATTTGTAATGTCAATAGATGCAATTAATTCACAAAGAATGCAGTACCATTATCTGTTTATTGAACAGATAATTTAGTATCTCCCTCCCTCTGGGCTGCTGAAATCTGAAATGATCTTGTATACCGATTTATTTGATTGTATAGTAGTCGATCTCTGTACTCTGTAAAAGCAAGACAGAATAACATGAGACAGAGACGGTGACTGCTGTGTAAACAATCCACATAGTTTTATTAAACACATTTCCTCCATGTAGCATCATCATGCTATTATTATGCCCATGGATATACAGAGTGAACTCAACAATTATAAATTAAAGCCTGCCACCCATAATATAGTACAGCACAGCACATTAGTAGTGGTCCAGAGTGTAGAGTAGGAGAGCAGCGACACGCTTTGATCTTGCCGCAAAGCGGGTGCCTATGGGCTATAGTTCCGAACATTGGAACTATCCCATTGAGACAAAGCGGGGTGCTATGGGCTATAGTTCCAAACATTGGGACTATAGCCAAAAATTGGAACTATCCCATTGAGACAAAGCGGGGTGCTATGCATGGGCTATAGTTCCGAACATTGGAACTATCCCATTGAGACAAAGCGGGTGCCTATGGGCTATAGTTCCAAACATTGCTCCTATGGCTGGAACTATCCCATTGAGATAGAATGAGCACTTCCGCATTCCATTGTTACTCTCTTTCTAGTGGTCACAGCTCCTTTACAGTAAGTCTCCTCCACCTGTCCTCCGTATAAATGTCCTGCCACACCTCCACCTCTTCCTTGTCCATTTCCGTGTTGGAATGAGAGGAGTCGATGCAGGTTAACCAAACTAACCTGGAGATGTGTAGGCCTATTTTGTCTCGTTTTGTCAGAATAAACACAGCATCTTAACACTGGTGAAATAGTGAATTTCATATTTAATGTAAACATACAACAGGTCTAAGGTGAGGCAGTCAGCAGGTCACAGCGCTGTAGGGCTTCGAACCCTATATCAAGGCAGAAGCTTGGATAGTACTCTACCAGCGCTTTCTTTTGCTTTGCAAACCATGTCTGTAGGCCTACTTTCATGCTCAGTATTGCACAACTCTCACATCCTAATAATTAACCCTATAACTTTTTGAAAATAGCAGATCTACAAGCTCCCAACATTGTGATCTGCTATTTTCAAATAGCTGAGGTATATGGGGTTTAAAGTGGCTAGCTATTTTTTATGCTATATTATTACAAAAAACAAAACAAACATCTGTTGCTATTGGACCCAATCTGAGAAAAACTGCTATTGTACATTGTCATTACAGGTCAATCAGTAAACAATCATATCATAACATATTTCAGTAGGTCACCGATTTCACCATAGCATGCCATGCTGGAGTGAGCAAGTGTAAGTGGTAATAAGTGAGTGAGTGGCCGAGATTTGGGGTACTGAGACAACTGTAGCCCAGTAAGGAATTGACATATCACAGCCACTTTGAAATATCTAAAAACACATATTACACACATAAAAACCCCCAGGAAAGTGTTTCTTGTGTCCTAAACATCATTAAAATAAGATCTGGTGCATAAGGGGTGAAGTGGCCCTGTAATGGTGTTCATTGTTTCACATAGCCTAAATGTTTTGCAGGCTTATACATAGGCATTTTCCAAACATTATGAAAGCAGAAAAACATTGCAAGGGGTGATCAATGAGTCTTACTGCACATGAAATGGTATACCACACACACACACGCACACACCAGGGGTGCACTGGCCACAGGACGTACTAGTCAATTACCGGTGGGCCGGGCCCTGGACCGTAGGGGGGCGCTCAAGTTTGAATCCTTTTGCCAGCATTCTTGTGAGAGCAACAAAGGGTTGTGCAGTTGTCTGTTGGTTTGTATCATTTATGTTGTTCTGTAAAAGTGGTGGTATTTGTCACACACACACACACACACACACACACACACACACACACACACACACACACACACACACACACACACACACACACACACACACACACACACACACACACACACACACACACACACACAATTACTATGGAAGCCTCAAGCCTGCCTGGCTTGTCTGTCACGCTGTAACACCACCCGCCCGCCACCAGAGGGCGCAGCTGTATCACACACAAAACACACGCACGCACACACAAAGTAGAAAACTTTAAAAAAAATAACTTAAAAAATGAAAACTTAAAAAAGAGAGAAAAATATATCAAAATATCACTATATATCACACAAACTAGTCAACGTTTATTTTGAAGGTCCTCCGCCACGTTCGGAGTGTGAATGAAAGCAGAAACAAGCCGTCTGTCACACACTTGACTTTCAGTGCAGATGGAAAATGGAACTACAGAACACAGGTTCAGTGTTCTCACTGTTCTGTTTCCTTGATTCAGATGGATAATGGAACAATTACGGAACACAGCTTCAATGTTAGGATATTAAAATTGTAGGATGGCACTCTACAGGATTTGTGAGCTGTATCGGCTGACATCTTCGCACAAGTATAAAAATAGCGAAATAGACTCCAATCACTCCAATCCATCCACTTGACTAAAGTATTAATTTTTGTTAAGTCCAAGGCATGCCTTCATTGAATTTTATTTTGAAGGGAAAAACACTGATACCGGAAATGTTCGTGTTCCTCAATCTGACACTTGACACACAAGTTAACCAGCTGGATGGGAAAAAGGGAGTCGAGCATTTACAAACATGGTGAGAAACATCTCAATGTAGTGTTATACAGGCTCCACGAATACACACGGTGTACAATTTACTGATCAAACACTCACATACTCACTATAGCCAAAAACTAGCGTTGATGGCCTTTTAAACCCGCTAAAGAATACAAAAACAAATGTAGCTGTCCTACCAACATTAGCCAACAAGCTAACCGTAAAAAATAGCCAGCTAGCCTTGCCAGTCAGACGTTGGAAATCAGTTTAAATCAGTTTACTAGTTACATTTTTACCTGTAACATTCTATTTAACGTGCCGATCAACACAAGCTAAGTGCTTAATGTGGGATGTTTAATGTAAGCTTCTCTCACAACATCCATGTGTTCTCCTAGAAGGAGACAAGACATAAGCACATTATTTTTGAACTATTTGTTATGCTAATAGTTCACTGATGCCAACTGTTAATGGATGCAGTCTAAATGGTTTTAGACTGCTTGCTAGACAGTGCTTTTGGTTGAGAGAGAAACACAGGGAGAGAAAGACAGGGGTGACACAGTCGATGATGATAATTGATTTATACTAATTTAAATGTTCAAAAATAGCGAAAATCGATAAATAATATTGTGTGGGACTATTGTCCAATAGTTGTAAGACAAGGTATAATTTCATTTTGTGTGGATTTCTATAAAACATAAAAACACTTCTCGATTAGGTTAATGAAAAAGTTATCTGCTCATCGGCCTTGTGGAGATGCCAAAGAAATCCATACGTCTAACCTCGTTCAAATGTCAATATAAGCGATAGTTGCAGTCCTAGATAGATCTTTACAGGTTTCAATAAAAGAGATATAAAGCATACAGTACAGAAAGCAGATCAACCCACCATCCTCTTCAGGACCACTACATCTTAGCAACTGATTTACAGTATGGCAATTCTCGGCTCCTGTATTCACTGTAGACCTGGACCCACTTTGATTTGATTAACGCATAACAATGAATGCCATACTATATATGGTTGCTGTCAGGCAGAAACCTCCTATCTCCATATTTTAACTGTGTGTGTGTGTGTGTGTGTTTTCAGTAAATTAATGCCCTACTTGGTCACACAAAAATCTGAAAGGTAGATGTACAAGCTCGAAATTACAAGCTTTGGACAAATAAACTTCGACCACGACGACAAATATGATCATTGATACATACTTAAATCATTATAAAAAGTAGGAAGATGTAGGAGTAGGAAGATGTAAAGACTTTGCATACCACACATATTATAACCTGAAAGTAAACAAGGTAATAAAATTGTGCCACACTTGTTGCCTTTTGTTGCAGAACAAGCTGAAATCCTCACAGAAGGATAAAGTTCGTCAGTTCATGATCTTCACGCAATCCAACGAGAAGACCGCGTTAGCCTGCTTATCACAGAATGACTGGAAGCTAGACGTGGCCACAGACAACTTCTTCCAAAACCCAGAGCTCTACGTGTCCAACCTAAAGGGGTCGTTTGACAAGAAGAAGCTTGAGCAGCTCTACAACAGATACAGAGGTAGGTTTCACTCAGCCTCCTTCACGACGTGCACAAGGGAACATCAGAAAATACACTAGAGATGCTCTGATCTGGTTTTTTGGGACAATCCCGATTGTCTTTCTCACGATCGGCCGATACCGATCTTGTGCGCAAGGGGAACATTTGAATATTTCCAAAATGATATGTCAAAACTCACGTCAAAACTGTTCCTGTGTGTGTGTGTGTGTGTGTGTGGCAAGGAAGGGGATAATGTTTAGGCCTGTCACAAAGATGCAAAATGATGATATACTATATATCTGATTGACTTTATAGTACTTCAATGGTATAAAAGATCGGTATCTCCAGATGAAGTGAATTGCAGATCACCGATCTAGTCGGAGCACCTCTAAAATACATCTCATCGTGACTGCTGCATTCTTATTCGTATAGTGGTTCTCAAACATTTTCCGGCCAAGGACCCCCAAATTGATTCGTTTTTGGCTGCAGACCTCGCTGCGTGATTTCTTTCTACGTCCGAGCATAGGGATGGTAACGCCCTGCCTGCCTCTGATTGGCCTACCGACACTGCCCGTCATGCCTGTCCTCCGAGATGCAAGGGTACTCCGTGGTGGGAAATAATAAATAAATACAAGAGAATGGCAACACGCGACAGTAACTTGTAACTTACATTTTTTGTAGAAGAGCTCCTGACCGGATCATACAGACTTTTGAAACAGAGACCAGGCTTTCCTCCAAGGTGGTGGAAAGCCTGGTGAGGCGAGGTTACATGCTGGATAGTCTGCTGTGAGGTTTTCTTTTTGCAGATAAGTAAGCATGGGATGGGACTACGAGGCTACGAGGTTACTCCGTGGTGGGAAATAAATAAATATCTTTTTAGTATTAGTTTACTATAATTAGATTAATACACGATATTCAACACTAACACTTTAATTTAGAACACAGCCAAATCAAATCATAGTTCAATCAATTATTCAATCAAAACAAACGGCACAAACAATATTAGTTTGCCTCTTCTACAAAAATTAAAGTTACTGTTGTGTGTTGCCCTTCTCTTGTACTATTATTTCCCAACCATGGAGTACCCTTGCATCTCGGAGGACAGGCAAGACGTCGGCAGTGTCAGTAGGCCAATCAGAGGCAGGCGGGGCGTTGCCATGTCTATGCTCGGATGTAGAAAGAAATCACGCGACCTCGCTCCATCTGAAAGTATTTTGTGCCAGGTACTCCCATAAGAGAATATTTATGTTCATGTACTCAAATTTGCAATGGTAATTTAGCAGATTTACAAGCTCACAACACAATGTGAAGCAATGTGTTGTGTGCTTGTAGATCAGCTTTATTTTAAATAACCAGTTACCAGAGTAGTACACGGGTGAGCAGTATGGGTTAGCGCCCCAGTCTGTCTCCTCCGTGAGGAGGAAGCCCAACAAACCTCGGTGAGGCCTTTAGGAGGGCCATTATAATCCACCACTCCTGAATGAAGTGCCTGGTGCTGGGAGTCTGGTGCAACGCACAGGTCCTGGGCCTGGTGAGAGCAGGAGTGGACCTGGTGAGATGTAGGAGGGGCCCGGACAGTAGTCAACCCACAGAGCCTAGTCCTTCCACACGCCAGAATCTTGTTCTCCCAGTCCCGGCAGAGTAGTTCCGGAGCAACGGATTGTGTGGCCTTGCTCATTCCCTGATGGACTGATCGAGGGTAGCTACTGGGACGTAAGTCGGGATTTGATCAACCCCGGCTGGGTCGCCTGAGTGATTTTGGTAGACCCAAAACCCCGTTGACCTCAGGATACATCACTGAGGATACGTCCCAGGTGCATCCATGCAATGTATTTTTAGTTATAGTGAGTATAACATTGGGTCAAAGTGGTTTAACTTATTTTTATTCTATATATATATTCTATAACTACTTTAGCTGGGGGGCCCCTGAAACCCCCCCCCAAGGGCCCCTGGGGGTACCCTGACCTCACTTTGAGAACTACTGATCTAATTGGACATAAAGAAGATGGTGTGACACTGAAACAATTTGCCTTGTGAACAAAAGTGTTCTCTTCTGTTATTAACCAATACACCTGTGTCAATGTGGTACTCAGATCCCCAGGATGACAATAAGATTGGTATTGACGGGATCCAGCAGTTCTGTGATGACCTAGGTCTGGATCCGGCCAGTATAAGTGTTCTCCTCATCGCCTGGAAATTCCGGGCAGCAACGCAGTGCGAGTTCTCTAAGCAGGAGTTCATGGACGGCATGACAGAACAAGGGTGAGAATGGGAGCCGTGATTGATTTGATTGATTGATTGATTGGTTTATTAGTCAGAAATGTAAACACGTGGTGCAGTGCCAGTAAGACATTAAGGCTAAAAGGATAACACAAAAAGTCCAAGGGCTCTAATTTTCGTCCATGCTAAACCCCTAAACTACTTTGCCTTTTTTTTGTTTTACAATTTTGAAAAACATTTTTGAGTAGTTCAACTAGCTGATCAACTTCGACACATCTACAGCTTGTAGATTGGATATATGAACTATAAGTAGTTTAGGGATAAGGGGGTTAGAATGGATGAAAATAGAGCCCCTAGGAACTAGGTTTCATTGCGGTCCTAGCAGCAATACCCGAATACGGTTGCCTGGTCGCCACTGGCCATGATACAATACACATTGGCCTTGATTCTTCCGTACCAGAGTACATTTCATTCAATTGTATTCAATGCTTTCACATTGCAGCGATCCGTGTCCGAGTACACTTCAATCAATCCCGATGTGTTCCCGGGAACGGTTGGGTGATCCGCTCCCGGGAACGGTACACAGCATTCACACTACCACAACATCTGCCAAGTGGTCCCGAATGCACATCCGGGACCATAGTGTGAAACCCCCCTTCAGAGATTAAAATGGGGTGCATTTTGCATCCCAAAACGCAGTTTATAGTTAATAAAACAACGACCTCTGCATCCACGGGATGTGCTACTGTACTGTTTTTTTTATTCTAGTTTATTTTGCTAGCTTTAGTTATAATAATCATTTCCTCTTCTGTTTTCTACATGAATATAACTACATTATAACCATATAAAATGAAATGGGAGTTAAATGCTGCAATGCTCATAAAATGTCCCTGGGACTCATCTAAAAGACCATCCCTGCATCCCGGGACTCGTTACATTGAAAACCTATTTACATTACTGCCCCCTTAGAGGCGACTCTCCATGGGTGCGTAGTATTAGTCCGATGTCCCAATAATGCGACATTACTAACCCTAACCGCACACGGAAGCCAAGAGTGAGTCTTAACCGGCCACCCACCCTCCATTGACAGCCCCATTCATGAAACATGAAACCTGATTGTCTTAAACAACGATATTGTACCTCTACTGACAGCTTGTGCTATCCTGTTTGTCTCTATCAAGGCTTCGTTTGAAAAGAAAATCCACCGTTGTCAATCATGTTATGAGCAACTCTTGTCAATAATCTTAACCTGTTTTTCAATTGTTGCATTGCGACTACATTGTTGCATTGTTGCATTGCTGCATTGCGAAAACCTGCGAAACCTGTCCGTCAGTCAGGTCACACCTCCATTTATGGTTGTCAGTCCAATGAGTCCATTACGCCTCGTGACATCATGCGCCTCCATATATGGTTGTCAGTCCATTACGCCTCGTGACACACTCCATATATGGCCGTCTCCATATGAAGATCACAACACTGACCTCATCAAACCCTGAATACATACATGGAGAAGACTGGATCATCACCTAGATCTGCATAGGGTTTCAAATAAACTTTGTGTATATATATATGTGTGTGTATATAACTGTATGTATATACAGTATATATATATATACAAACCCTGTACACTCAAGACACTGCCCCCCTGCCACCCTTAGATCTCCATATATGGAGCTGACCTGTTCTGACATTCCATATGTTGATCTGACCTCATCAAACCCTGTAGACTCAAGACACGCTCCATATATGGTCAGACCTCATAAAACCCTGTACACTCAAGACACTGCCCCACTGCCACCCTTAGAACTATCTCCATATATGGAGCTGACCTGTTTTGACATTCCATATGTTGATCTGACCTCATCAAACCCTGTACACTCAAGACACGCTCCATATATGGCCAGTACAGAATTCATTCCATATGTTGATCTGACCCCCTATGCCAATTGGCAACCAAAGGTTGGCCTTGGCCTCAGTCATTTGAAATGTGCTCTATAAATAGAATGTGAGTTTATTTTGAGAATAAACAAGGCATGATTCTTTTGTTTGAGTTGGCAGGTGCTCAGTTTAATCTATCAATGTCCTGCATATGTGCACTTTCAAAACGGTTGATATGCACAATGTTGAGTGATTTAAAAATTAGAACTCCCCAACTCAAACGCTTGGAATGATCCTGCACAGGGTTTAGAGTTTATAAACATAACCTAACAACGCTAGTTGTGTTTGTTTGATAATTAAGTTGTAGACATTTAAGTAATTATTGGAGTTCAACTTCAATAATGAATGTCGCCATGAGCCACAGCTGTACATAAGCCTAGTTTTGCAGTTTAGAAATGTGTTGCGGTCAGGCTGCCAGAAACCTCTGTTCTTTCATAAATGAATGCCCTACTGGCCTACTTGATCATACTACCGGCAGTATCAAACAAAAGTATCAAAAGTAGCAAATGTACAGGCTAGAAACTATTGCTACTTTTGCTATTCTTTTTTTATTTGAATCCTGAAAGGTAACAGTTCAAGGTTTCCACCCGACAGAGACAAAATGTATCTCTACTCCTGTTTGTTTCTGCAGGTGTGACAGTATAGACAAACTAAAAGCTCAGCTACCAAAAATGGAGCAAGAGCTGAAAGACCAAGGAAGGTTTAAGGACTTTTACCAGTTTACATTTAACTTTGCAAAAAATCCTGGCCAAAAAGGTTTGGGTAAGTATAATTTGTGTCATTCTTCTTTGGTTGAATACATTATGGAGTTCTTTTTGTTGTTGTTTTTGACCGTATTTCATTTTATTCTCTTTTTCTTCTAGATCTAGAAATGGCAATTGCATATTGGAATTTAGTACTGGCTGGAAGATTCAAGTTCTTGGACCTTTGGAACAAATTTTTAGTTGTAAGCCGATCATTATTACTGGCCAATTATGAATTGTTATATTACCATCATGCAGTTTGTTTTTGTTTGTTGTTTATGGTGCTGTGTTCTTTTGCTGTCACTTTGTCATGTAGGAGCATCATAAAAGATCAATCCCCAAGGACACATGGAACCTTTTGTTAGACTTCAGCACAATGATCACAGACGACATGTCCAATTATGATGAGGAAGGTGGGTGTGTTGCTTTAGTTGCCAAAAATGTACAGCAACAGGTCACGATTCTCTGTGACCTGTTGCACACTAGGCTTGCGTAGCCAGACAACTATTCCACAATCTCCGAATACTATATAGGGCCCTATCTTGCGCTACCCCTTATTCCTAAACTTTTTTGCCATTTTTTACTTTTTTGAAAAACATTTTATAATAGTTCAACTGAGGTACATACTACATAGACACGTTTTGAGCTTGTAGATCGGCTATTTGAACTATTTTCAAAGATTTTTCAAAATAGTAAAAAATGGCTAATAAGTTTACGGATAAGGGGTTGTTGCAAGATATTTAGCCCATAGAGTCTGAAAATATACCTCCCGAAATCCGAGAATGGAAAGCTGTCTTATTTTCATGATCAAGTTTTTACATAAAAAAATAACACAAAAAGTTAACATGGAGATGAGAGGTTTTTGTCCGACAGCAACGATATGAAGGATATTTGATCTAACCGCAACTTCTTTGTCTCACTCTAAGGGGCGTGGCCAGTCCTCATCGACGACTTTGTGGAGTTTGCGCGGCCGCACATCGGGACCAAAAGCACGGCCGTTTAATGAACAGACGTCCACAACGTTGTTGATAACGGAGAAGAAAACCACACAAACGAGGTGGCGAACCGATAGCGGGGGGCTGCACTGACATGAGATCTACGTTGCCTTTACAACCCTCAGGACTGAGATGTTTTACACAACAGAGACTATATGTATATATATATACATATACATATATATGTATATATATAGAAAGGCGTATCTCCTCTTCGGTCGACTTGTGGTGGTTTGGGGCTTTTATCTTAACAATGGGGGCTTTTTTGTGGTTACTCGATCCAACTGGAGATGAGTCACATTTTGGACCTCGTCAATAATTCCTACGGCCAGTGTTTAGGTGATATGGTGGTTTAGGTCATTCAGTGGTTCTCAAACCTTTTAATTTCAAGAACCCCCCCCTGTTACTCTGAGAGTGTACAAATGGAACCCACACTATAAAGAGTTGCAGACCCCCCCCCCCCCCCCCCTCAAGGAACCTTGAGGGGGGTGTCCCGCCTGGACCCCATTTGAGAACCACTGAGTTTTTAGGGTTTCCTCGCAGGAGCAAATGGCGCCCACATAGACATACTGCTATAAACCCTAATCTAAACACAATGGCACCATGAGGGAATGTCATCCTTTTCAAATATTGAATCAACTTTTAGTACTTTGTGTGCATTCCTGCTATGGATTTTGTTTTGTTTTATGAAACATTTGTGTGACAGATGAGTACAAAACATTGATTGTAATATTTTTTGTTTTAAGCATAATGCTATTCCACACACACAAATGTCTAAGATAATAAATGTTTCAATTTGATATCTTTAATGTTTCAATGCCTCTTCATGTTTTTTTTCTTTTTTGGGGGGGGGGGGGGGGGTTGGTTGTGGGGGGCTGTTTAGTTTTAATTTATATACTTGTATCTGTCTAATTACTATGAGATATTTACTTAGCATTGTAGGCTAACTTAATGTGCAATGATTTTCATTATGATTGCTTTATGGATAATGCAGCCAGTTTAATTATGATAAAATACCTGCTGGATTTGTCCATTGCATCCTGAAGACTGTTGGAAGAGCCCAGTGATCGATCAATTCGTACAGATTACTTTTCCAACCACAGAGTTAATTTACCGTAATTCCCCACTTCTCATCCCTATCCGAGTGGGTCAGATTTGTATTTTGTATATTTTAATCAAACATATTATATTTCTTGTTGAAAATGTTTACTGAGATAATTCTATGATCACAAATCGGATATAAAAATAATACCAATCCGTTTTATTTTACCATACACAATCTGAATGTAATCCACTTGGATAGGATATGCTTTTGAACTCTTGCTGGGATTCTTATCATTCACAATCAGAATTCTTGTCATTCACGATCAGTGATTATTTGTTGCCTTTATGTTTACATAAGTGATTTATCTTGGTATTGGTTGAAGCAATGGTAACAGGAACAACAGAAAACAGAAACATGAAAAAAGTTAGAAATGATATCATAGTCATACACAATGTAGCCTGCAGTGTACACAAAGAATAAAATTGTTACCCATACACAAGATGTTACAATAAAGATATGTCCCTATTAGCAGTTGTCTAGCTCTGATCCATAGCTCTAATGTGTAACCAGACAACTGCTCTGTTGTCTATGAATAGAAATGTCATAACATGTTACATCCTGCAATTTGCAATATACTTGTATGAATTAATTAATTAATTATTGCAGTTGTGTAGTGTAGAGCTGAAGCAGATTTACTGTAGGCTACAGTTAGTAGCCTACAGTACAACCAACCAGCCAATCCAAAACGCGAGCGCTGTACTGCGCTGCCCTCTAGGCGGCTCTAGCGTTCCGTTCAGCTGACTTGGTTCTTGGTTGCTAGCAGCAACACACACAAACAAATTAATGTTAAATGTACCGTATGCTTTTCTGGAACAATTCCCCAAGACCAAGCACTAGCAGGTAGGTGGCATTGCTATTTTAAAGTGTATTATTATAAATGACAAATGAAAGCGTTTTATAACCGCGTCTACTCTAAACGTTATAGCTTTTAGCAGCGCAGCAGGAGAAATGTCGAACATGCTTTTGGCTGAGGTAGGCTGGGGTGAGGGCTTCGCCCTCCCCATGGCAAACGCTGAAAACAAAGTTTTGCAAGATGAGGTGAGTGGACCATCATACACAAACAAATTGCAATACAAGATAAACTGTACTGTAGCCTACAATTCAAACAAGCTTTGGTCACAATTACAAAAACAAGTTTATGTTCTTAAACTCCAACAGATTGAGAGGAAGGAAAAGGAGAGGACACTGTTGGAGTATAAAGTTGGAGAATGTAAGGACAGAATACAAGCCATGTCTGAACACCTGAAAAACGTCAACCAAGAGCTAGCACACACTCAGGTAGGTGACTTGGCTGGATTGTCTGTCTGCACATACTGTCTGTCACTCTGTCTGCATACAGCAGTAGCCGGCGCATGATGTGGGCCTATGTAATTTAAATGTCTAAATATAATAGGTATTGGTGAACTAAGAAAAAAATAAAATAATATATATATATATAAATAAATCTGAATAAGCCTAGATTTATATGCATAATGAGTACAAAAAAAGAATTCTCCATTGTGGCATTGCTATTTTTCTTAAAGGGTAATACCGCTCATTTTCAACATTTTACTATATCATTAATATACCTTAGAGCTGAATCACATCATCAAGATGTGATTAACCATGTTAATGATTTTTTTCCAGGCCAACAGCTCTAAGGTATATTTATGACATAGTAAAATGTTGAAAATGAGTGGAATGCCCCTTTTAAGTGAAAAACTGAGTGCTTCCACCACGGAATATGAGATGTGTTCCCTATACCTACAGGCTCTGCACCTGGCCCGGGAGAGAGAGACAGACTCAGAGAAGCACCTCAAGGCGGTCGCAGAGCGAGAGGCAGGTCGACTAGGACAGGAGAACAGACGTCTACAAGCCGAGCTGGGAGCTTTGAGGGAGAAGAAAAACACCCAAGAGGTCATATTGTTATTCCTTAACTCTGAGAGTGGACAAAAATGTAACCAAATACCATTTGTCCTCAAATAACACACGTGTATGTCCTTATCCCAATGACCAGACTCGCATATAGCCTATACACAGAAAATTATGGTTCTTTAACCCATTCTGAACGGGCACCCATTTTGGTGTCAGCATCATGTTATGCTTTAGCTATTGAAAAATAGCAGATCTACAAGCTCATATCGCGCCACCGAGTGGCGCGATACGAGCTTGTAGGTCTGCTATTTTTGAAAAATCAAAGACACTTTTAGAATTTTTAGAATCTGATCTCAGGTCAGAATGGGTTAAAAGGCTACTATAGAGTGGTGCCCGTTGGGCACTGTCCTACTTGGAACGATGCAAGTTGGAAATGCATGCCCCACCCAGATATTATGTCTGTGTCCATATATGGAGAGTTATGTGTCAGGCTGCATGCCCAAATATGGAGTGCTGTGATGTCAGAACAGGCCAGCTCCATATACTGTATGGACCCTGGGCCCTGTCCAGAGCCCGGGCAGAGGTCTTTTTGTGGCGGTTCTGGGGCACGTGCACCCCTGTGGTGGTGTGGAACGCGTGTCGAATTTGATGGGTGGGGGGAACGGTTCCCAAGTTACGCGGATTACACACACAGAGAGACTTGGTGCATTTATAGTTAGATGGTTCCATGAAGAACCATAACATATACTGTATTTTATGTTTTATTTTGTGAATGATGAAATGTTCATTCCTCAGAAAGACCCGCAAGGGGTCGAAACATTGTTTCTCTTATCATTGAATGAAAGTTTGGGAGCTCAAGACCGGTGTGCGGACTTCCTACCTTCTCAATGATGAGATGTTCCTCTTATACAGTGGTTCTAGAGGCCCTTTGAGGAACCAACTGGTTCAACCCCAAAATCGACTATTTCTTATTCAAATCGATTTCAGATCGTCTTTTATAATCAATAAAGTTTTATTAACTGTTCCAAGAAAGAGAGAGGGGGGCACATCAGTTTGGCAAAGTAAAAATACCCATCAAGGTGATCTTTGTACAAATCAGTGACAAAATAGGACAAAAAAGGGAAGAGACAAAGGCACACAATTAAAAAAGCCTAATGCATGTTCACAAATACAAATAATATGAACCCATTAAAACCGGGAAATCATCTGTGTCATTTTAGATTTGAGCTATATAGCAACATAATATTTTCATAAAACTGGTTTAAAACAGTGGTTCACAAAAAAACCAGATATACAAGCTCATAGTGTGGCACGAAGTGACACGCTGCGAGCTTGTACATCTGCTATTTCTTAACACGTTTGTGTGTTTGAAAAGATTTTCAATGACTTAGATTCTTTTCTTAGATCTTTTTTGAACACACATCTTTTCTTCTGGGGGTCCCTAGCACAAAACATTTTCAGATGGGGGTCTTTGCGCCTTGACACGAATATGTTTCAGAACCACTGATTTAGATGGCATTTGCAGAATCGGCCTCAGGTCTTAATTGGTTAAAGGCTTTTAAAGTTTTCCACAAGAGTGCCTTGGTCTTTTACCTTTTTTTGCCTTTATATGTGTTGCAGTGCTGACGTCGTGTTTTCTGTCTCCAGAATGACATCTTCAAGGCCAACCAGAAGCTGGAGGAGCTCAGGAAGCGCCTGAACTGGGACCAGCAGACCCTGGACGCCTGGCTGGAGGAGTCGGCACGCAAAGACGACGACACCATGACCATCGTCAAGTACGCCCAGCAGGACGAGAGCAAGATCAAGGTGAGACGAATCCCCAATTTTGTAAGCGTTTGTTGGAATATGATCTTTATTGTGTATATATATATTTATTATTATTGATAGCTCTTATTGTGAAGTACAAACCACAGACCGGAAGTGCCTATTATCTGTCTGTATATAACCAGTGTAAATAAATCTGTCAGCACGTGTGTCGTACTGATCCAGCAACACTACAGCTGATGCCTCCTGGTGTGTTTATTTATTTACTCTAGTGTTATTCCTCCGTCTACTATTTCTTCACTTCTTATATTTCTGGTACAACACGCTATTACAGCTGTGAAACTTAACAGTTTTCACCATATTTTCCACAAGATGCTTCTAATATGTCTACCGTTTCTATCTGTACCTTCACAACACAGAAATAGCTCACTGATTATTTTTCTTTTCAAATTCCAAATATCATCTGATGCATTGGACATTATTCATGAGTCAAGTATGTCCATGGTTCATTGTTTAGATCAATATCGATGCCCGTAGTCTACAAAGCTAAATAACATAGTATGACAGTACAAACCAGGGCTTTAAGAAGCAAGTTCTGTTCTTCCAACAGAATTCCCCTCTTGTCTGTGAGTTAGTGTGTTATTGCACTCATAACCTCATCATTACCCCTGATTTTGATGTCCATTTGAAGATCTGACATTAATCTACTTTTATTTCAGTTATAGGCTTTCTTTTGTCCTAAATCTGATGTCAATGTTCACTTCCAATGGGGTCAGTATCTTGTGAATGTAACATCCATAATTGTGTCCTGTTTCAGTCCCTCACAGTAGCTATAGAGAAGAAGACCATCGAGGCTAATAAAATGCACAAAACACTGGACAATGCAGTGACCGAGACCATGCTGGCACAGGTAATACCATTACACCTCAGTATTAACTTTGTTTAATGAATAAAATGTTTGTCAAATCTCTATGGTAGAGTATTATAATACAATATAATAACTTATACAATTGGGATGGTTTGTCTCCCTGCTCTTGTATTGAGACACTTAGATCATGTCAAAGGTCACCTAGACACAGGACCTGACACTTAAACAATTGAAAGTTAAAATCAAGATTAAATGTATCCCTTCAGCAAGTAGGCTGGCTCTACTATGAGTTCAATGGTAAAAAAACATGCACTTGCGCAGGAAACCAGGTTCAAATCCGGCATAGAAGATGTCAGACACTCTCAGACTGAAACCATGCCATTGAGGACCGGTGTGTGATTCTCCTCTACTCTCTTAACAGATCAGTTTGGACAAGACAGCAGAGAACTTCCGGCAGGCCCACGTGGAGAGACAGGAGCTGATCTGTCAGTGGGAAAAGACCATCGCACAGATGAGGACACGAGATGCTGAGATGCAGCACTGTTCACTGGTAACCACTAGGCCACAATCAACTTGAGATACTGCCACAAATGTGCTAATATTTCGTTTCTGTCGGTGGAAACTTCATATGTCCAAAACCGTTGCTGTTCAGGATTCGAATTAAAAAACATCAAAAGTAGTAGATCTACCATCTCAAAATGTGCTGCTTGGCGCAGTGTTTCTAGCTTGTGAATCTGCTACTTTTGATGCTTTTGTGTGTGATCAAGTAGGGCGTTAATTTACAGGGGGGGGGAAAGTTAGAATATGGAGATAGGAGGTATGATTTACAATTACCCTGTATCACAGCTTTTCAATTTTGACCAGTGGTTCTCAAAGTGCGATCCTTGAGTAGGATCCTGGGGGTCCCCAGCTAAATTTCACACAAAATACTTTCAGATGGGGTCCGTGGCGACACAGGCCTGCCCTACAATTTGGGGTGTCTTGACATTATGATCGCTTTGAGTGCATATGTAAATGTGTGTTTGTTTGTACTGTGTCATCCTCCACCCAGCAACTAGCAGAGGTGAACCAGCAGATCAGGGAGCGGAGCACCACAGTCAAAGAGAAGAAGGGGTTTCTGGAGAACGAGATAGAGAACAACAGGGAACATGAGAGGAAGATCACCACAGCCAACAAGCAGGCAGCCAAACTCCAACAAGAATACCAGGAGCATGAGAAGAACCGTGCTAGGCTCAGAGACGAGGTCCGGTACCATACTAGGATTTCTCTTCTATTTGAGGGGCGCTAGCCCCTCCAATGCATGGCTTTTGAGGATTTCGTCACATGGCAGCCAAGTCTATGTGATTTGATGAAATTTCAATGTTTGTTTAGAGTACTAATGACATGAATGTAAATTGTTTGCCATGCAAGTCTACACGCTTTAATGTTTGTTTAGGGCACTAAATGACAGCCATGTGGCCGATATAGATACAGTGGGCGCCCCTCACTTTGAAGTTTTTAAAGGCAGTGCAACATGAAAATTTAGGCTACATATATCATCGATTGATTTATCGAGCACTTTTTTACTAAATAATTCAAAAGGTCAACAATAATTATAATCTAAATGATCAGTAATTGGTTTAAAATAAAGTCATACTATTGGACATTTAATTTGCAGTTGGAGAATCTGAAGCGCACGGTGGACAGAACGGCCACGGACGTGGAGTCTGTGAGGTCGCAGATCTCCAGCCAGAAGAGAAGCATCCAGGACAAAACCAACAAGTTAGTACAGAGTAGGCTACTGTACAACGGCATCAGGCATTACAAAATATGAGAGCTTGTAGTTCGGCTATATTTTCGCTATAAAGCGTAAACATTAAAGGAGAATTCCATGCTAGAATGCTTTCTTATCTTTCTTAACTTTCTTTGTAGTTGTTACGTCCCCACCAAAGATGTCCAGGTGTTTTTTGTGTGCAAAAACTCCTTATTGGCTATTTTCCCTACCATAAGCCCTCAATGAATTGCATTGCATTGAATGGGAATTGAATGGGGCTATGGGGTGTTGTGCTAGTTCGCTTATTTCCATCGAAAGAAGTAGTAAACTGTGCCGCTTGGGATATTATTTACATTATGAAGAGAGGATATATACAAAGAAATTATAATTTTGAGCGATGGAAATAAGCAAATTAACACAACACCCCATAGCCCCATTCAATTCCCATTCAATGCAATGCAATTCATGTAGGGCTTATGGTAGGGGAAATAGCCAATAAGGAGCTTTTGCACAAAATAACACCTGGACCTCTTTGGTGGGGACGTAACAACTACAAAGAAAGGTAAGAAAGCCTTTTAGTATGGAATTCTCCTTTAATATGTGTGTTCTTGTGTGTGTGTGTTCTTGTGTGTTCTTGTGTGTGTGTGTGTGTGTGTGTGTGTGTGTGTGTGTGTGTGTGTGTGTGCGTGTGCGTGTGTGTTGCAGACTGACGGAGGCCCAGCTCCACACAGCTGCGTTGGAGCAGAAGCTGCAGACGGTGCAGCAGACGGCTCTCAGCACGGAGGAGAGAGCCGCTCAGATGGAGCAGATGCTGCAGGATGAAGAGGAGGCCATGAAGGTGTGTGTGGAGCATGGGAACCTGTTTACAATTACTATCTAGTAGGGATGCATTCATCAGTCATCATATCTCTATAGATCTGTATCTGCCGTAAGAATTCAGTATTGTATGGAACTGAGCTCAAAACTATCGCTAATGTTAATAATATTTCTGACGGCCAGAAATCTCTTATCTACATGTTTTAACATTTTGTAGATCTGCTACTTTTTCCATTGTTTTAATTTGAATCCTGAAAAGCAACAGTTTGGGACATATGAGGTTTCCACCCGACAGAGACGATATATCATTTCATAATATTATTCACGTATGTGTGTGAATCTGAAAAAGCCTTTTGTGGGGAAAGCTTTCAAAAGGGTCAACGAGTTAGACAATACTAGTAGTAAAAATGCTACATTGAAGTTGTTTGAACTGAATGTGCATCAGTTGGCCCAATAAATCAGCTAATAAGAATGTACCTTTTTCAAGTGAATCCAAGCATGCAGTCTGCATCGCATCTCTATAACCTTTATTTAACAAGGCAAAACAAGTAACGAACAGATTCTTATTTACAATCCTGGCGTGCCATATCAGAAGGCCACAGGTTCACTCACAGCATGTTCAAAACAGGAACAAGTGTTTGAAACAGATCCTTCCACACTCATGTTGCAGGAGTTGGATGTGCAGCTCCAGCGCCAGCGGGAGGCACTGTTTGGTGAGAAACAGGCGCTGCAGGCTCTTCGGACCAAAGAGAAGGACTCTGTGGCCAAGTTGACGGGAAGCAGGGCCACACTGGCCGGTCTGGACAGTCACCTGAACAAACTGGACCACAACCTGCTCCAGCAGCAGGAGATCATGTACAACCAGGTATAGTATAACCAGGCACGGCCACTTACACCCCACATGGTTGACCAGTGTTCCACAGGGCTCAGGTCAATTTGAGAGCAATCTCTCTTTTCCAATGATCTCTCCCTGATTACAGTAAACGTAGCATAAGTATTAAAACAAAACAAATGACAAGACGTTTCAGGATTTTAAAGAATGCAAATACAGACAGCTGTCACAGTATTTTTCACAAGCTGTTTAAAGCGAGCAAGTGAAATTAAGTTCTCCAATTTAAAATTTGTTTTCTGTTGTGCGGAAAGCTTTGGAATGTTTAACTGTTATAACATTTAATAGGGACAACAGGGTTCAAGTGGTTAAAGCAGTATTGTGCAATATTTGCACTTAAGCAAATGAGGCCATAACTACTTAAACCCAATATAGTTCATTGATGAGGGTCCCCCAGGGGTCCGTACTTGGTTCCCTGCTATATTTTATTTATTTATTTATTTATTTATTTATTTATTTATTTGTTTGTTTGTTTGTTTGTTTGTTTGTTTGTTTGTTTGTTTGTTTGTTTGTTTGTTTGTTTATTTATTTGTTTATTTATTTATTTATTTGATGAACCTACATTTTCTTTTTTTTAATTGATTGAACACTTTATTAGTCCGAAATAAAACATGTGGTAAGACATTAAGGCTAAAAAAGCATAACACAATGTCCTGGCGACTTGTTTCCATTGTGGTCAGCAGCATCTGTGTAAACAACACAGACACTATCTGACTACCGGTATTTGGCATTCTTAACATTTGTGGTTTAGAAAACAAATCCATGACACAAAAAAACAGGCGTAATTATGGAATTGTTATGAAGTCCGCTCCGAAGACTCTGGGTTCGCCTCCGAGTCCCAGACCTGCTCTCAGATCTGGTCAGACCGCTGTCCCCTCTGCGTTCCCCTGTCCTCGCGCAGGACTTTCAGATCCAGCAGTTGGAGAGGAAGCTGGCTCGGCTTCAAGGCGAGGTGAGCACGGAGGAGAAGGAAACGTTGGAGAAGAAGGTCAGCGAGCTGTCCGACGCCGTCGACCAGAAGAAGAAGACGCACAAAGTGCTGAAGGCTGAGCTCAAGCAGCTGGAGGTACAGCCTCACCCCAACGCTCTGAAAACCACTCTTTGTCAGGTCAAAAAATGAACCTGGCATCTCTCTAAATAACATGCCATCTCAATAAAATTTTAACCTTTGCATAAGACTGCATGGTCGTTAATACAATAACAGTGTGTGGACACAGCTAAACAAATCTGATTTGCCTGCAGTCTGAACAAGACACTAGTCTTCCTGCTGTTAGAAAGATGTTGATGTTAATGATCGACTTTGTTCACCGCTCCGACAGGACGACATCCTCTGCATGAGGAAAGCAGCGGAGAAGACTGGAGCGGAGAAGAGAGATCTGACCACGAAGATCGAGGAGCTGCAGCTATTCAACGACACCACAGACAAGGAGCTGAAGAGGCTCAAACTCAACAAACAGGTATCTGCAAATGCCTCCTGCTGCTAGTAGGGATCTGGATGAATGCCTCCTGCTGCTAGTAGGGATCTGGATGAAAAGTGTTATTTCCATTCTTACTGACAATTTATGACATGAAAAGGTTTGAGAAGCACTGACATAGAAAAGAAACATAGGTTTTTCAGAAAACTGTTATAGGATTTAGAAGACATTCACTATGAGCTTGTAGATCTGCTAACCAGTGCTTTGTTCTTGACCCATCTCTCTCTCTCCTGATGGGGGGCATCAGGACACCATGGTGGAAGAGAAGATCCTGAGGCTGCAGGTGAAGCGCCAGAGAGACCAGCTGTATGAGCATGCCGACGGCGTCCTGTCCCAGGAGAAGAGGAGGCTGCAGATGCAGGAGGCGATGAAGGAGAGACAGGAGGAGATCAGGGAGCACAGGGAGGTGCTCACCATGCACATCAAGATCCACAACCAGGAGAGACAGGGCATCAGGTACAGGAACACCTACTGTACCTGCTTTTCACGCAGACGTGCTAGGGCTTGGATCTATAGCCTTGAACAAGACTGACCGATTTTGACAGTGAACTGTACTTAGTAAACGAATGTTTAGTCGACCAGGTATTACAAAGATATGATATATTATATTAACATCCGCCCAAGCTCACATGTTATACACACATTTTCAGTGCAGAGGTGCACGAGAGACTGTCTAAGATCGACATCATGAGGAAACGCTACGAGATTCTGACCTTTTCAATGGCCGCTCCTGAAGGTGAAGAGGAGATGTCACAGGCATATTATGTCATAAAGGTAAAAATGAGCTTTCTTCTGCAGGCCAAGTATCATTTGTCTCTTTCCAACCAGTGTCCCTATCTTGGGCATGTCATTATGGGTGAGCATTTTTTTCACGTGTTTTTTCAGGTCGGGATACCAATTTTAGCCATCAGGAGAGAGAAGTCCTGATTGTTTATTATAAGGATAAACAAGTGAAATCAGAAGTGATGACACAAAGAAATGAGCAGACTGTTGAAACTGGAACACTCTACATTTTAATCTGATAAATGGGTACTCTCTCCTGATTGGATGAAATTTGCAAACCCAACTGGAAAAAAAACCTTTAACCAAAAGAATATCACTAACTTTAACTTTAAGTAGTATTTTATAACATGTGACTCCATGGTCTCCAGGCTGCCCAAGAGAGGGAGGAGTTGAAGCAGAAGGGAGACGAAATGGATGGAGAAATCCGCAAGATGGAGAAGGAGATTACAGCCTTCGAGAACACACTGGAGCTCATAAACAGCTGTAACGCATCCTACCGCAAAGCCTTCACCAAAGTACCTGAGTCTAGTACGTACTATATACTATATACTATATACTTTATACTCCTACCGCAGAGCCTTCACCAAAGTACCTGAGTCTAGTACGTACTATATACTATATACTTTATACTCCTACCGCAGAGCCTTCACCAAAGTACCTGAGTCTAGTACGTACTATACTATATACTATATACTCCTACCGCAAAGCCTTCACCAAAGTACCTGAGTCTAGTACGTAATATATACTACTCCTACCGCAAAGCCTTCACTAAAGTACCTGAGTCTAGTACGTAGGCCTACTATATACTACTCCTACTGCAAAGCCTTCACTAAAGTACCTGAGTCTAGTACGTAATATATACTACTCCTACCGCAAAGCCTTCACTAAAGTACCTGAGTCTAGTACGTAGGCCTACTATATACTACTCCTACTGCAAAGCCTTCACTAAAGTACCTGAGTCTAGTACGTAATATATACTACTCCTACCGCAAAGCCTTCACTAAAGTACCTGAGTCTAGTACGTAGGCCTACTATATACTACTCCTACTGCAAAGCCTTCACTAAAGTACCTGAGTCTAGTACGTAATATATACTACTCCTACCGCAAAGCCTTCACTAAAGTACCTGAGTCTAGTACGTAGGCCTACTATATACTACTCCTACTGCAAAGCCTTCACTAAAGTACCTGAGTCTAGTACGTAGGCCTACTATATACTACTCCTACTGCAAAGCCTTCACTAAAGTACCTGAGTCTAGTACGTAGGCCTACTATATACTACTCCTACTGCAAAGCCTTCACTAAAGTACCTGAGTCTAGTACGTAGGCCTACTATATACTACTCCTACTGCAAAGCTTTCACTAAAGTACCTGAGTCTAGTACGTAGGCCTACTATATACTACTCCTACTGCAAAGCTTTCACTAAAGTACCTGAGTCTAGTACGTAGGCCTACTATATACTACTCCTACTGCAAAGCTTTCACTAAAGTACCTGAGTCTAGTACGTACTATATACTACTCCTACCGCAAAGCCTTCACCGAAGTACCGAGTCTAGTACGTAATATATACTACTCCTACCGCAAAACCTTCACTAAAGTACCTGTGTCTAGTACGTACTATATACTACTCCTACTGCAAAGCCTTCACTAAAGTACCTGAGTCTAGTACGTAATATATACTACTCCTACTGCAAAGCCTTCACCAAAGTACCTGAGTCTAGTATACAACTCCTACTGCAAAGGCTTCAGCAAAGTCAGGAGCCCGAAATCCCCTTCCCTAATGGCTCTGAACATGTACAAATACAACATCTAAGGTGCTTACCCTGCTGCCCCACATGTGCGGTTTATCTGCGCCTAGAGTTTAAAACCTGTAGGTCCAATACAATTGTTTTAATCCATTCTGTTTTGAAATCGTTCGTTCATCCATCCAGCCAGTTACAGACGAGGAAATATCCAAGATGGCGGAAAGATTCCGAGACAGAGTGGTTTCTTCATTCAGACTAAATTGTAAAGTGTCAAAGCTGCAATTCATAACTTGTTTTAGGGGCTGTGTCCAGAAAAGGTTTTGTCTGCTCCTGTGTTCAGACTGTACGTTTGAATTGTTTTCAATGAAAAAGTGCCACGTCATTTATGCTATGTTAGAAACACCATGACGTGACGAGTTACTACTCGTCATTTGGGGTGTTTGGCTGAGCATGTTGAACACCTTGATGCACAGAGTCTAAAGCCCTAACCACACCAAAGGGTCGGAAACTGTTTTTAAGGTAGACCACACCAATACAACTCATTGAGTTGCAATAAGTTGCATTGATGTGATCTACCTTCAAAAACGTTTTGTCCCAACCTGACCCATTGGTGTGGTTTGGGCTTTACTGAATAAAATGTCATGTTAATGTTATGTTACTACAGTATAACAGCAACTAATACAACTGTGGGGGTTGGTGGTAGTTAATCTCCTTGCTGTTATATTGACATCCTCATGTCATTTTCCTTTGCTTTCTTGTTTAAAGCACATTGAATTGCCTTGTTGTTGAAATGTGCTATACAACTCAAACTGCCTTACCTTGCCTAGGTGAAGAATACCAGAAGAAGCTGAAGTTAGAGGAGCAGGAGAGAGCAGCCGAGGATAAACTCAAATACAAGAAACGACAGATCAGAGAACTGCAGGAAGACATACAGGTCATTGTGACAGGGTTTACCAAACATTGGTTCCAGACCAGAACCAATGCGAAATAGCAGATCTACAAGTTCACAACGTGTCACATCACGCTGTATTGTAAGCTTGTAGATTGGCTATCTAAATGTTCTGAAAACTTAGGTCAGGTTTTTAGAGGTGTTTCTAAAATTGACCTCCGGTCTAAATGATGGTTATTTCACTATAAAAAACACTTCTGGGGTCATTTTCACATCTACTCTGCCTTTTGTGTGCACCCCAGACAGTTTTTGCTTGATTAAATGTTGAGATATTTCACACGTCCTTGGTTCTGGTAACTGATATTATCCTTCTAATGCGTGAGGAGACCCTCATTTTTTTTGATCAGTCCGAGTTAAGACCATTCAACTTCAGGAAAAATGTTTTAAAGTGAAATACTCAGTCACGGCGCAGTCACACCGAAGTTTAATTCTACCTATGCGGGTGGATTCTGCCTATGCTTTTCAATGTTTGTTTTGTAGCTCTGTTGCTCTGTTCCCATTGAAAAGCATTGCCAGAATCCACCCTTAAACTTTGGTGTGACCGCGCCTTAAGTGGATAATTCAAAAGGAATTGAATGTTTGGCCTTCCGTCTAGGAATTCTTCTCTGCCTTTCACATGCACTAGTGCACTAGAATGTCCTCTGCCCTCATTTTAGCTTTTGTCTTTACTCTGACATCTTCTTGTGAGGATTACAATACGCTGCCGTGCTAGATCGTTTACATTCTCCTGTGACTGAAATAAGAGGGCAGCCTGACAATAGACTGGCAACTCCCTGTACTTACTGTACCTGTGTGTGTGTGTGTGTGTGTGTGTGTGTGTGTGTGTGTGTGTGTGTGTGTGTGTGTGTGTGTGTGTGTGTGTGTGTGTGTGTGTGTGTGTGTGTGTGTGACTCGTATTAGTATACTCGCGAGAGCCAAATTTCCTCCACAGGTAATTTGAGAAAATGTTTAGAGTTAAGGCTTACAATTAGAAAATGTTTCAGGTCGGGGGTTATAGGATTACACATTCAGAGGTTAGGTTAGATGGTTTGGGTTAAGAGTTATAAGCCTGAGTCATACTTAATTACCGTACATGCTTCCGTGTTTTGCGAAGCTCAGAGCTTGTACTAGACATTTTGTACTAATTGCTGTCCCAAAATGGTGATGTCCTCATGGCTAACTGTGCGTGCGTGCGTGCGCCTTCCTCCACATCCAGGAGATGAACGGCACACTGGACCGTGTGGCGCAGGAGGAAGTCAACGTGCAGAGTGAGCAGATAGAGCAGACGCAGTCCCACATTGTTCAGCTCAACAAAGAGCTGGCCTCTCAGAGGGACAAACTCAACCGGGTCACTAAACAGGTTTGAATGCTCAATCATGTGGCATGGTGCACGTTGCTCAGCGTCTCCGCCGCATCAAGTGTCACACACTGCAGTCTATATACAGTACGTGACACTTAACCCATTCTGACCTGAGATCAGATTCATACGAGGTTTCCGCCGGACACACACTGGTCTGATGAACCCATTCTGACCTGAGATCAGATTCTAGAAATGTCAGTCGTTCTTCGATTTTTCAAAAAATAGCAGACCTACAAGCTCGTATCGCGCCACTCGGTGGCGCGATATGAGCTTGTAGATCTGCTATTTTTAAATAGCTAAAGCATAACATGCTTTAAAAATGGGTGCCCGTTCAGAATGGGTTAACTTGTGAGGCGGCCCAGTGTAGCTCGGTGGTTCTCAAACCTTTTCAAGTTGTGATCCCCCCAAAATAATCATATTTGGAATTTTATAGGATCTACAAGCTCACAACACCTAATGCGAGGCGTTGCGCCCTGCCGTGCGCTTATCTAAGCCACCTGAGAAGACCTAAGCTAGGTCAAGCTGTATAAAAGCCAAATTTCCCCTCCCCTGGGGACCAGGAGATACCTTTTGGTTAAAATTGACTGGAAGTTCCACAGTAGTTTTTCCATGATTACTTCCTGTGGTGACTCAGAGCCTCTGCCTGTGAAGACCAAAAACCTAATGGCCTAGAGGGAATTCCCCTTTAGGCTGGTAGTGGATAAGATGTTTAGCTTTAGTTTCCCTTCCTGCGTGGGAGGCCTGGGTTTGAATGCCCAGTATTACACTCGGGGCCGGATTTACGACTGGGCTAGGGTGGACTGCAGCCATCGACGGAAAATAATAATAAAAATTTGATTTCCACTCCTGCCTGTAGGTCAGTGTCTTTATAGTACCTCATGGTGTGATGCAGGCAGGCTATTCAGCTCTCCCTCTACTGTCCTACGTCAGGTGTTCTGGCCTGGTCCCTTTTAGGCTTACCGTCTGGTGTAAGGCAGTGACCATAATGGCTCAGTAAAGAGTGTCAGAAGCCAGTAGTCGTAGAGCGTCATTTTCAGATAACAAAATGATACCTGAGAACCGTGTACACACAAACACTCAACATGCTTCATCATGACCAGTGTTCCATGTGTCAACACAGAACAACAATATTGGTTATCACAGCGCTAACGTCTTGAACCCTAGTGTACCTATTCTGGGGGTGAAGTTCAGCGAAAAACTCACAATAACTAACAACACAAACCCCAGTTATTTGCAATATTCAATAGACTTTGATTTGTAAAATATGAAAAAAGCAATTCCATCGTTGATCCAATGCAAAAGTGGATTTATTATGTCTCTGTCTCTAACCTATTATGTCCACAACTGTTACTTTTCAGGATTCAAATTCAAAAACAGCAAAAGTAGCAGATGAACAAGCTCAAAACATGTCGCTTAGCACTGCGTTTTGGGCTTGTAAATCTGCTACTTTTGATGCTTTTGTGTGACGCTGTAGTATGATCAAGTAGTAGGGCATTATTTTAAAGTTAGAATATGGATATAAGAGGTTTCCGCCGGCTGACAGCGACGTTTATGTTTCTTTGCAGTGCTCCAGGCTGACCAAGGATGTGCGCTCAGCCAGTAAGAGCAGAGAGGAGACGTTTGTAGAGCGAGACATTAGACTGAGAGAGATGAGAGACTTCAACAAGACGCTCAACAGAATGCTGCTGGACGCCATGGAGGAAAACCCTGATCTGAAGACTCAGCTAGAGAAGTACTTTCTCCAGGTAGCGTTAGATAAACATCACTTAAACGGTCGGCCACTACACCCATTTTCAACCTTATCTTCATATAATTGGTCCTCATATGGCATATGGCACCATTCCTGTCTACTCACTCTGAAGGGCTCTGGACAGTTCCGAAACCTGCCTACCAGTGACATCATCGGTAGGCAGATTTGGCCATTTAAAGCAACATTTCAAACCTTTTTTTATTTATTTTTATTTAAGGACACCCACAATCATATTATACAACAATCTTTCAAATAGTATTTCTTTGATTTCAAACCTTTTTTTAAACTATTATTAATTCAAGAACAATGGATTCCATGCCAGCATGCTACATTCCCAGGAAGAGAACAGCTGTACTTTGTATTAGCTTGTTATCCGATTCCTCATCGATTATGTTTGACTTTGTTATGTTTGACTGGTAGTCGGGTTTCTGAACTGTCCAATTAGCCCACCAATGAGATTTAAAAGCCAGGGTTGTGGTGTGTGATTTTGATTTGTCTCATTTTTGAAACCCAAGACAAAAGCCTGACACATGTTATTCTATGGACTGGGTTTTCACATTCAGAGTCAAGTGAAAGACATGGTTGTAAGCATTAGATTTAATTTGCCGTTCTGGTTTGTCTGCCAGGCCAACCTGACTCTTCCATCACCTCCATCATCCACCCCTAGCAGCAGACTGAGCTCCAAGACAAGCTCCCCTCGCAGCTCTGCCTCGCCCAGGTTAGTGTCTCACAGCCCAAACCAACAGGTCTACAATACATCCCTTACACTTACAGGATCCAAATACAACCGTGGAGGGATAAGCTGTCTAGAATAGAACTCAATGTCAGATCACTCCCATTTAACATTCATTTGAGATTTCCTCCAAGAGCCTCCCGGTTTCTACACAAGTGCATATTTTGGTTGAAAGTCCAAAGATGTCCTGTATAATCTGAAAATCTTTTACCACAATACTTAGGAGTATTAGAGTCTCAGTGGTTGAAGTGTAAGTAAACATAATTGAAAGGGATACATTTGAGGTTAAGTGTAAGATAAGATAGTCACCAAAGTCAGCATAGCAGATCCAGACAGTCACAGGGCAAGAAAAGTACTGTAGTGGATACAGCAGGGTAAAAGACATCAGACGCAAAAGTAACACCATCAATAATAATGAACAAAGTTTACACAATGCTTGCATTATGCAGGACAAAAGAGTGTCCTGCTATGCTGCGCGCACAGTACATAAGGTATTGCTAAGCTCTTTTTATACATTTATTATTTTATATTATTCTTATGTGTGTGTGCGTGCGCGCATGTGTGCGTGAATGCGTGCTGCAGGTCTTCAGCCAGCAGCAGCCCCACAGCATCTACCGTGCGGACCCCCACATCCGGAGCATCTACCGTGCGGACCCCCACATCCAGAGCAGTGGATCTGGGTCTGGGTCTCTCTGTGACCTCCGCTCCACTGAGCACCCTGGCTCATCCATCCAGATTGTCCAGTAGCAGTAGTAGCAGCAGCAGCAGGCACACACAGCGCTAGGCTGAGGCCATATGGACAAAATGAAATAGCACAAACTATATTGGACCAAATACCGCTATCGATATTGTGACAATATTGTATGGATGACTACTGGTGCTTTCACAAAATATTTACATTTTTACATATTTAGTCGATCTTAGTGAGCTTGTAGATCGCCTATTTTCAACCTAACAGGTTTGGTATAGAGGGGGAAAGGCATAGACCAAGTCATACCAATACCCCTAGTCAAGCCCGGTCAACTGTATTATATAGGGTTTAAGTGGTAAGATGTTCTGATCTGGCCACTACTTTAACTATCACTTTTACAGTTGATACTAGTTTTGTCCATTAAAATGATATTAAAATGCTGCGATTCACTGGACTGATGGACTATGTTTCTGAGGTTTTAAGTTATTAAGCGATGGTTTGTGTCATAAGATGTTCTGACATTTGAAAAGTATATTGATCAAATAAATGACTTGTATACGTTCTCTTGATTTTATATATTGTTTCGAATGCTCAAATGTTTAGCTCTTTTTTTCAAATTATTAACTTTGAAATCATATATGTATCCCAAATGAATGACTGCTTTTCTTTCAATGTTTTTGGCTTTCGCCTTTATATATTTTTTTTATGGAGGGACAGACAGTATAGGCTGACAGGAAATGGGGAGACATGCACACATGCTGGAACTTTTTTACTGTTTTCAGTTTTGAGTTATTTAACTTAAACGCCCAATGCATTCTCTATGGCAATAGCACAAACTTTGGTATGCTACTAGTCCTACATACTTACACCTAGAAACCCCATTCCAACATATTTAGGTTCATCTTACGGTGGACATGTTTGCCTGAAAAGGAATCTTTGAAATGTTTGATAGTTTTAGAAATATAAGGCTTATATTTATAAATGTCTCAAATTTGAAAGCCTTATATTTATAAAACTATGAAAAATTTCAAAGATTCCTTTTCAGGCAAACATGTCCACCGTAAGATGAACGGGATGAATGGGGTTTCTAGGTGTAAGTATGTAGGACTAGTAGCATGCCAAAGTTTGTGCTATTGCCATAGAGAATGCATTGGGCGTTTAAGTTATATAACTCAAACTACAAAACATTTCAAAGTAAAAAGTTCCAGCATGTGTCTCCACAGTAAGCTGAATAATAAAAAGTGTGAATGGAGTTTCTAGGTGAAAGTGACTTTTGGCGTGCCTATAGAGCTGCCATTGAGCCCCATGTTAAATGTCTCAAATTTGAAAGCACTATACTTCTAAAACTATGAACCTAAGTAGGCTAGAATGGGGTTGCTAGGTGTAAGTATGTAGGACTAGCAGCATGCCAAAGTTTGTGCTATTGCCATAGAGAATGCATTGGGCGTTTAAGTTAAATAACTCATAAACTACAAAACATAAAAATAAAAAAAAGTTCCAGCATGTGTCTCCACAGTAAGCTGAATAATAAAAAGTGTGAATGGAGTTTCTAGGTGAAAGTGACTTTTGACGTGCCTATAGAGCTGTCATTGAGCCCCATGTTAAATGTCTCAAATTTGAAAGCACTATATTTCTAAAACTATGAAACATTTCAAAGATTCCTTTTCAGGCAAACATGTCCACCGTAAGATGAACCTAAGTAGGCTAGAATGGGGTTGCTAGGTGTAAGTATGTAGAACTAGCAGCATGCCAAAGTTTGTGCTATTGCCATAGAGAATGCATTGGGCGTTTAAGTTAAATAACTCATAAACTACAAAACATAAAAATAAAAAAAAGTTCCAGCATGTGTCTCCACAGTAAGCTGAATAATAAAAAGTGTGAATGGAGTTTCTAGGTGAAAGTGACTTTTGACGTGCCTATAGAGCTGTCATTGAGCCCCATGTTAAATGTCTCAAATTTGAAAGCACTATATTTCTAAAACTATGAAACATTTCAAAGATTCCTTTTCAGGCAAACATGTCCACCGTAAGATGAACCTAAGTAGGCTAGAATGGGGTTGCTAGGTGTAAGTATGTAGGACTAGCAGCATGCCAAAGTTTGTGCTATTGCCATAGAGAATGCATTGGGCGTTTAAGTTAAATAACTCATAAACTACAAAACATAAAAATAAAAAAAAGTTCCAGCATGTGTCTCCACAGTAAGCTGAATAATAAAAAGTGTGAATGGAGTTTCTAGGTGAAAGTGACTTTTGACGTGCCTATAGAGCTGTCATTGAGCCCCATGTTAAATGTCTCAAATTTGAAAGCACTATATTTCTAAAACTATGAAACATTTCAAAGATTCCTTTTCAGGCAAACATGTCCACCGTAAGATGAACCTAAGTAGGCTAGAATGGGGTTGCTAGGTGTAAGTATGTAGAACTAGCAGCATGCCAAAGTTTGTGCTATTGCCATAGAGAATGCATTGGGCGTTTAAGTTAAATAACTCATAAACTACAAAACATAAAAATAAAAAAAAGTTCCAGCATGTGTCTCCACAGTAAGCTGAATAATAAAAAGTGTGAATGGAGTTTCTAGGTGAAAGTGACTTTTGACGTGCCTATAGAGCTGTCATTGAGCCCCATGTTAAATGTCTCAAATTTGAAAGCACTATATTTCTAAAACTATGAAACATTTCAAAGATTCCTTTTCAGGCAAACATGTCCACCGTAAGATGAACCTAAGTAGGCTAGAATGGGGTTGCTAGGTGTAAGTATGTAGGACTAGCAGCATGCCAAAGTTTGTGCTATTGCCATAGAGAATGCATTGGGCGTTTAAGTTAAATAACTCATAAACTACAAAACATAAAAATAAAAAAAAGTTCCAGCATGTGTCTCCACAGTAAGCTGAATAATAAAAAGTGTGAATGGAGTTTCTAGGTGAAAGTGACTTTTGACGTGCCTATAGAGCTGTCATTGAGCCCCATGTTAAATGTCTCAAATTTGAAAGCACTATATTTCTAAAACTATGAAACATTTCAAAGATTCCTTTTCAGGCAAACATGTCCACCGTAAGATGAACCTAAGTAGGCTAGAATGGGGTTGCTAGGTGTAAGTATGTAGAACTAGCAGCATGCCAAAGTTTGTGCTATTGCCATAGAGAATGCATTGGGCGTTTAAGTTAAATAACTCATAAACTACAAAACATGAAAATAAAAAAAAGTTCCAGCATGTGTCTCCACAGTAAGCTGAATAATAAAAAGTGTGAATGGAGTTTCTAGGTGAAAGTGACTTTTGACGTGCCTATAGAGCTGTCATTGAGCCCCATGTTAAATGTCTCAAATTTGAAAGCACTATATTTCTAAAACTATGAAACATTTCAAAGATTCCTTTTCAGGCAAACATGTCCACCGTAAGATGAACCTAAGTAGGCTAGAATGGGGTTGCTAGGTGTAAGTATGTAGGACTAGCAGCATGCCAAAGTTTGTGCTATTGCCATAGAGAATGCATTGGGCGTTTAAGTTAAATAACTCATAAACTACAAAACATAAAAATAAAAAAAAGTTCCAGCATGTGTCTCCACAGTAAGCTGAATAATAAAAAGTGTGAATGGAGTTTCTAGGTGAAAGTGACTTTTGACGTGCCTATAGAGCTGTCATTGAGCCCCATGTTAAATGTCTCAAATTTGAAAGCACTATATTTCTAAAACTATGAAACATTTCAAAGATTCCTTTTCAGGCAAACATGTCCACCGTAAGATGAACCTAAGTAGGCTAGAATGGGGTTGCTAGGTGTAAGTATGTAGGACTAGCAGCATGCCAAAGTTTGTGCTATTGCCATAGAGAATGCATTGGGCGTTTAAGTTAAATAACTCATAAACTACAAAACATAAAAATAAAAAAAAGTTCCAGCATGTGTCTCCACAGTAAGCTGAATAATAAAAAGTGTGAATGGAGTTTCTAGGTGAAAGTGACTTTTGACGTGCCTATAGAGCTGTCATTGAGCCCCATGTTAAATGTCTCAAATTTGAAAGCACTATATTTCTAAAACTATGAAACATTTCAAAGATTCCTTTTCAGGCAAACATGTCCACCGTAAGATGAACCTAAGTAGGCTAGAATGGGGTTGCTAGGTGTAAGTATGTAGAACTAGCAGCATGCCAAAGTTTGTGCTATTGCCATAGAGAATGCATTGGGCGTTTAAGTTAAATAACTCATAAACTACAAAACATGAAAATAAAAAAAAGTTCCAGCATGTGTCTCCACAGTAAGCTGAATAATAAAAAGTGTGAATGGAGTTTCTAGGTGAAAGTGACTTTTGACGTGCCTATAGAGCTGTCATTGAGCCCCATGTTAAATGTCTCAAATTTGAAAGCACTATATTTCTAAAACTATGAAACATTTCAAAGATTCCTTTTCAGGCAAACATGTCCACCGTAAGATGAACCTAAGTAGGCTAGAATGGGGTTGCTAGGTGTAAGTATGTAGGACTAGCAGCATGCCAAAGTTTGTGCTATTGCCATAGAGAATGCATTGGGCGTTTAAGTTAAATAACTCATAAACTACAAAACATAAAAATAAAAAAAAGTTCCAGCATGTGTCTCCACAGTAAGCTGAATAATAAAAAGTGTGAATGGAGTTTCTAGGTGAAAGTGACTTTTGACGTGCCTATAGAGCTGTCATTGAGCCCCATGTTAAATGTCTCAAATTTGAAAGCACTATATTTCTAAAACTATGAAACATTTCAAAGATTCCTTTTCAGGCAAACATGTCCACCGTAAGATGAACCTAAGTAGGCTAGAATGGGGTTGCTAGGTGTAAGTATGTAGGACTAGCAGCATGCCAAAGTTTGTGCTATTGCCATAGAGAATGCATTGGGCGTTTAAGTTAAATAACTCATAAACTACAAAACATAAAAATAAAAAAAAGTTCCAGCATGTGTCTCCACAGTAAGCTGAATAATAAAAAGTGTGAATGGAGTTTCTAGGTGAAAGTGACTTTTGACGTGCCTATAGAGCTGTGATTGAGCCCCATGTTAAATGTCTCAAATTTGAAAGCACTATATTTCTAAAACTATGAAACATTTCAAAGATTCCTTTTCAGGCAAACATGTCCACCGTAAGATGAACCTAAGTAGGCTAGAATGGGGTTGCTAGGTGTAAGTATGTAGGACTAGCAGCATGCCAAAGTTTGTGCTATTGCCATAGAGAATGCATTGGGCGTTTAAGTTAAATAACTCATAAACTACAAAACATAAAAATAAAAAAAAGTTCCAGCATGTGTCTCCACAGTAAGCTGAATAATAAAAAGTGTGAATGGAGTTTCTAGGTGAAAGTGACTTTTGACGTGCCTATAGAGCTGTCATTGAGCCCCATGTTAAATGTCTCAAATTTGAAAGCACTATATTTCTAAAACTATGAAACATTTCAAAGATTCCTTTTCAGGCAAACATGTCCACCGTAAGATGAACCTAAGTAGGCTAGAATGGGGTTGCTAGGTGTAAGTATGTAGGACTAGCAGCATGCTAAAGTTTGTGCTATTGCCATAGAGAATGCATTGGGCGTTTAAGTTAAATAACTCATAAACTACAAAACATAAAAATAAAAAAAAGTTCCAGCATGTGTCTCCACAGTAAGCTGAATAATAAAAAGTGTGAATGGAGTTTCTAGGTGAAAGTGACTTTTGACGTGCCTATAGAGCTGTCATTGAGCCCCATGTTAAATGTCTCAAATTTGAAAGCACTATATTTCTAAAACTATGAAACATTTCAAAGATTCCTTTTCAGGCAAACATGTCCACCGTAAGATGAACCTAAGTAGGCTAGAATGGGGTTGCTAGGTGTAAGTATGTAGAACTAGCAGCATGCCAAAGTTTGTGCTATTGCCATAGAGAATGCATTGGGCGTTTAAGTTAAATAACTCATAAACTACAAAACATAAAAATAAAAAAAAGTTCCAGCATGTGTCTCCACAGTAAGCTGAATAATAAAAAGTGTGAATGGAGTTTCTAGGTGAAAGTGACTTTTGACGTGCCTATAGAGCTGTCATTGAGCCCCATGTTAAATGTCTCAAATTTGAAAGCACTATATTTCTAAAACTATGAAACATTTCAAAGATTCCTTTTCAGGCAAACATGTCCACCGTAAGATGAACCTAAGTAGGCTAGAATGGGGTTGCTAGGTGTAAGTATGTAGGACTAGCAGCATGCCAAAGTTTGTGCTATTGCCATAGAGAATGCATTGGGCGTTTAAGTTAAATAACTCATAAACTACAAAACATAAAAATAAAAAAAAGTTCCAGCATGTGTCTCCACAGTAAGCTGAATAATAAAAAGTGTGAATGGAGTTTCTAGGTGAAAGTGACTTTTGACGTGCCTATAGAGCTGTCATTGAGCCCCATGTTAAATGTCTCAAATTTGAAAGCACTATATTTCTAAAACTATGAAACATTTCAAAGATTCCTTTTCAGGCAAACATGTCCACCGTAAGATGAACCTAAGTAGGCTAGAATGGGGTTGCTAGGTGTAAGTATGTAGAACTAGCAGCATGCCAAAGTTTGTGCTATTGCCATAGAGAATGCATTGGGCGTTTAAGTTAAATAACTCATAAACTACAAAACATGAAAATAAAAAAAAGTTCCAGCATGTGTCTCCACAGTAAGCTGAATAATAAAAAGTGTGAATGGAGTTTCTAGGTGAAAGTGACTTTTGACGTGCCTATAGAGCTGTCATTGAGCCCCATGTTAAATGTCTCAAATTTGAAAGCACTATATTTCTAAAACTATGAAACATTTCAAAGATTCCTTTTCAGGCAAACATGTCCACCGTAAGATGAACCTAAGTAGGCTAGAATGGGGTTGCTAGGTGTAAGTATGTAGAACTAGCAGCATGCCAAAGTTTGTGCTATTGCCATAGAGAATGCATTGGGCGTTTAAGTTAAATAACTCATAAACTACAAAACATAAAAATAAAAAAAAGTTCCAGCATGTGTCTCCACAGTAAGCTGAATAATAAAAAGTGTGAATGGAGTTTCTAGGTGAAAGTGACTTTTGACGTGCCTATAGAGCTGTCATTGAGCCCCATGTTAAATGTCTCAAATTTGAAAGCACTATATTTCTAAAACTATGAAACATTTCAAAGATTCCTTTTCAGGCAAACATGTCCACCGTAAGATGAACCTAAGTAGGCTAGAATGGGGTTGCTAGGTGTAAGTATGTAGGACTAGCAGCATGCCAAAGTTTGTGCTATTGCCATAGAGAATGCATTGGGCGTTTAAGTTAAATAACTCATAAACTACAAAACATAAAAATAAAAAAAAGTTCCAGCATGTGTCTCCACAGTAAGCTGAATAATAAAAAGTGTGAATGGAGTTTCTAGGTGAAAGTGACTTTTGACGTGCCTATAGAGCTGTCATTGAGCCCCATGTTAAATGTCTCAAATTTGAAAGCACTATATTTCTAAAAATATGAAACATTTCAAAGATTCCTTTTCAGGCAAACATGTCCACCGTAAGATGAACCTAAGTAGGCTAGAATGGGGTTGCTAGGTGTAAGTATGTAGAACTAGCAGCATGCCAAAGTTTGTGCTATTGCCATAGAGAATGCATTGGGCGTTTAAGTTAAATAACTCATAAACTACAAAACATGAAAATAAAAAAAAGTTCCAGCATGTGTCTCCACAGTAAGCTGAATAATAAAAAGTGTGAATGGAGTTTCTAGGTGAAAGTGACTTTTGACGTGCCTATAGAGCTGTCATTGAGCCCCATGTTAAATGTCTCAAATTTGAAAGCACTATATTTCTAAAACTATGAAACATTTCAAAGATTCCTTTTCAGGCAAACATGTCCACCGTAAGATGAACCTAAGTAGGCTAGAATGGGGTTGCTAGGTGTAAGTATGTAGGACTAGCAGCATGCCAAAGTTTGTGCTATTGCCATAGAGAATGCATTGGGCGTTTAAGTTAAATAACTCATAAACTACAAAACATAAAAATAAAAAAAAGTTCCAGCATGTGTCTCCACAGTAAGCTGAATAATAAAAAGTGTGAATGGAGTTTCTAGGTGAAAGTGACTTTTGACGTGCCTATAGAGCTGTCATTGAGCCCCATGTTAAATGTCTCAAATTTGAAAGCACTATATTTCTAAAACTATGAAACATTTCAAAGATTCCTTTTCAGGCAAACATGTCCACCGTAAGATGAACCTAAGTAGGCTAGAATGGGGTTGCTAGGTGTAAGTATGTAGGACTAGCAGCATGCCAAAGTTTGTGCTATTGCCATAGAGAATGCATTGGGCGTTTAAGTTAAATAACTCATAAACTACAAAACATAAAAATAAAAAAAAGTTCCAGCATGTGTCTCCACAGTAAGCTGAATAATAAAAAGTGTGAATGGAGTTTCTAGGTGAAAGTGACTTTTGACGTGCCTATAGAGCTGTCATTGAGCCCCATGTTAAATGTCTCAAATTTGAAAGCACTATATTTCTAAAACTATGAAACATTTCAAAGATTCCTTTTCAGGCAAACATGTCCACCGTAAGATGAACCTAAGTAGGCTAGAATGGGGTTGCTAGGTGTAAGTATGTAGAACTAGCAGCATGCCAAAGTTTGTGCTATTGCCATAGAGAATGCATTGGGCGTTTAAGTTAAATAACTCATAAACTACAAAACATGAAAATAAAAAAAAGTTCCAGCATGTGTCTCCACAGTAAGCTGAATAATAAAAAGTGTGAATGGAGTTTCTAGGTGAAAGTGACTTTTGACGTGCCTATAGAGCTGTCATTGAGCCCCATGTTAAATGTCTCAAATTTGAAAGCACTATATTTCTAAAACTATGAAACATTTCAAAGATTCCTTTTCAGGCAAACATGTCCACCGTAAGATGAACCTAAGTAGGCTAGAATGGGGTTGCTAGGTGTAAGTATGTAGGACTAGCAGCATGCCAAAGTTTGTGCTATTGCCATAGAGAATGCATTGGGCGTTTAAGTTAAATAACTCATAAACTACAAAACATAAAAATAAAAAAAAGTTCCAGCATGTGTCTCCACAGTAAGCTGAATAATAAAAAGTGTGAATGGAGTTTCTAGGTGAAAGTGACTTTTGACGTGCCTATAGAGCTGTCATTGAGCCCCATGTTAAATGTCTCAAATTTGAAAGCACTATATTTCTAAAACTATGAAACATTTCAAAGATTCCTTTTCAGGCAAACATGTCCACCGTAAGATGAACCTAAGTAGGCTAGAATGGGGTTGCTAGGTGTAAGTATGTAGGACTAGCAGCATGCCAAAGTTTGTGCTATTGCCATAGAGAATGCATTGGGCGTTTAAGTTAAATAACTCATAAACTACAAAACATAAAAATAAAAAAAAGTTCCAGCATGTGTCTCCACAGTAAGCTGAATAATAAAAAGTGTGAATGGAGTTTCTAGGTGAAAGTGACTTTTGACGTGCCTATAGAGCTGTCATTGAGCCCCATGTTAAATGTCTCAAATTTGAAAGCACTATATTTCTAAAACTATGAAACATTTCAAAGATTCCTTTTCAGGCAAACATGTCCACCGTAAGATGAACCTAAGTAGGCTAGAATGGGGTTGCTAGGTGTAAGTATGTAGAACTAGCAGCATGCCAAAGTTTGTGCTATTGCCATAGAGAATGCATTGGGCGTTTAAGTTAAATAACTCATAAACTACAAAACATAAAAATAAAAAAAAGTTCCAGCATGTGTCTCCACAGTAAGCTGAATAATAAAAAGTGTGAATGGAGTTTCTAGGTGAAAGTGACTTTTGACGTGCCTATAGAGCTGTCATTGAGCCCCATGTTAAATGTCTCAAATTTGAAAGCACTATATTTCTAAAACTATGAAACATTTCAAAGATTCCTTTTCAGGCAAACATGTCCACCGTAAGATGAACCTAAGTAGGCTAGAATGGGGTTGCTAGGTGTAAGTATGTAGGACTAGCAGCATGCCAAAGTTTGTGCTATTGCCATAGAGAATGCATTGGGCGTTTAAGTTAAATAACTCATAAACTACAAAACATAAAAATAAAAAAAAGTTCCAGCATGTGTCTCCACAGTAAGCTGAATAATAAAAAGTGTGAATGGAGTTTCTAGGTGAAAGTGACTTTTGACGTGCCTATAGAGCTGTCATTGAGCCCCATGTTAAATGTCTCAAATTTGAAAGCACTATATTTCTAAAACTATGAAACATTTCAAAGATTCCTTTTCAGGCAAACATGTCCACCGTAAGATGAACCTAAGTAGGCTAGAATGGGGTTGCTAGGTGTAAGTATGTAGAACTAGCAGCATGCCAAAGTTTGTGCTATTGCCATAGAGAATGCATTGGGCGTTTAAGTTAAATAACTCATAAACTACAAAACATGAAAATAAAAAAAAGTTCCAGCATGTGTCTCCACAGTAAGCTGAATAATAAAAAGTGTGAATGGAGTTTCTAGGTGAAAGTGACTTTTGACGTGCCTATAGAGCTGTCATTGAGCCCCATGTTAAATGTCTCAAATTTGAAAGCACTATATTTCTAAAACTATGAAACATTTCAAAGATTCCTTTTCAGGCAAACATGTCCACCGTAAGATGAACCTAAGTAGGCTAGAATGGGGTTGCTAGGTGTAAGTATGTAGGACTAGCAGCATGCCAAAGTTTGTGCTATTGCCATAGAGAATGCATTGGGCGTTTAAGTTAAATAACTCATAAACTACAAAACATAAAAATAAAAAAAAGTTCCAGCATGTGTCTCCACAGTAAGCTGAATAATAAAAAGTGTGAATGGAGTTTCTAGGTGAAAGTGACTTTTGACGTGCCTATAGAGCTGTCATTGAGCCCCATGTTAAATGTCTCAAATTTGAAAGCACTATATTTCTAAAACTATGAAACATTTCAAAGATTCCTTTTCAGGCAAACATGTCCACCGTAAGATGAACCTAAGTAGGCTAGAATGGGGTTGCTAGGTGTAAGTATGTAGGACTAGCAGCATGCCAAAGTTTGTGCTATTGCCATAGAGAATGCATTGGGCGTTTAAGTTAAATAACTCATAAACTACAAAACATAAAAATAAAAAAAAGTTCCAGCATGTGTCTCCACAGTAAGCTGAATAATAAAAAGTGTGAATGGAGTTTCTAGGTGAAAGTGACTTTTGACGTGCCTATAGAGCTGTGATTGAGCCCCATGTTAAATGTCTCAAATTTGAAAGCACTATATTTCTAAAACTATGAAACATTTCAAAGATTCCTTTTCAGGCAAACATGTCCACCGTAAGATGAACCTAAGTAGGCTAGAATGGGGTTGCTAGGTGTAAGTATGTAGGACTAGCAGCATGCCAAAGTTTGTGCTATTGCCATAGAGAATGCATTGGGCGTTTAAGTTAAATAACTCATAAACTACAAAACATAAAAAAAAAAAAAGTTCCAGCATGTGTCTCCACAGTAAGCTGAATAATAAAAAGTGTGAATGGAGTTTCTAGGTGAAAGTGACTTTTGACGTGCCTATAGAGCTGTCATTGAGCCCCATGTTAAATGTCTCAAATTTGAAAGCACTATATTTCTAAAACTATGAAACATTTCAAAGATTCCTTTTCAGGCAAACATGTCCACCGTAAGATGAACCTAAGTAGGCTAGAATGGGGTTGCTAGGTGTAAGTATGTAGGACTAGCAGCATGCCAAAGTTTGTGCTATTGCCATAGAGAATGCATTGGGCGTTTAAGTTAAATAACTCATAAACTACAAAACATAAAAATGAAAAAAAGTTCCAGCATGTGTCTCCACAGTAAGCTGAATAATAAAAAGTGTGAATGGAGTTTCTAGGTGAAAGTGACTTTTGACGTGCCTATAGAGCTGTCATTGAGCCCCATGTTAAATGTCTCAAATTTGAAAGCACTATATTTCTAAAACTATGAAACATTTCAAAGATTCCTTTTCAGGCAAACATGTCCACCGTAAGATGAACCTAAGTAGGCTAGAATGGGGTTGCTAGGTGTAAGTATGTAGAACTAGCAGCATGCCAAAGTTTGTGCTATTGCCATAGAGAATGCATTGGGCGTTTAAGTTAAATAACTCATAAACTACAAAACATGAAAATAAAAAAAAGTTCCAGCATGTGTCTCCACAGTAAGCTGAATAATAAAAAGTGTGAATGGAGTTTCTAGGTGAAAGTGACTTTTGACGTGCCTATAGAGCTGTCATTGAGCCCCATGTTAAATGTCTCAAATTTGAAAGCACTATATTTCTAAAACTATGAAACATTTCAAAGATTCCTTTTCAGGCAAACATGTCCACCGTAAGATGAACCTAAGTAGGCTAGAATGGGGTTGCTAGGTGTAAGTATGTAGGACTAGCAGCATGCCAAAGTTTGTGCTATTGCCATAGAGAATGCATTGGGCGTTTAAGTTAAATAACTCATAAACTACAAAACATAAAAATAAAAAAAAGTTCCAGCATGTGTCTCCACAGTAAGCTGAATAATAAAAAGTGTGAATGGAGTTTCTAGGTGAAAGTGACTTTTGACGTGCCTATAGAGCTGTCATTGAGCCCCATGTTAAATGTCTCAAATTTGAAAGCACTATATTTCTAAAACTATGAAACATTTCAAAGATTCCTTTTCAGGCAAACATGTCCACCGTAAGATGAACCTAAGTAGGCTAGAATGGGGTTGCTAGGTGTAAGTATGTAGGACTAGCAGCATGCCAAAGTTTGTGCTATTGCCATAGAGAATGCATTGGGCGTTTAAGTTAAATAACTCATAAACTACAAAACATAAAAATAAAAAAAAGTTCCAGCATGTGTCTCCACAGTAAGCTGAATAATAAAAAGTGTGAATGGAGTTTCTAGGTGAAAGTGACTTTTGACGTGCCTATAGAGCTGTGATTGAGCCCCATGTTAAATGTCTCAAATTTGAAAGCACTATATTTCTAAAACTATGAAACATTTCAAAGATTCCTTTTCAGGCAAACATGTCCACCGTAAGATGAACCTAAGTAGGCTAGAATGGGGTTGCTAGGTGTAAGTATGTAGGACTAGCAGCATGCCAAAGTTTGTGCTATTGCCATAGAGAATGCATTGGGCGTTTAAGTTAAATAACTCATAAACTACAAAACATAAAAATAAAAAAAAGTTCCAGCATGTGTCTCCACAGTAAGCTGAATAATAAAAAGTGTGAATGGAGTTTCTAGGTGAAAGTGACTTTTGACGTGCCTATAGAGCTGTCATTGAGCCCCATGTTAAATGTCTCAAATTTGAAAGCACTATATTTCTAAAACTATGAAACATTTCAAAGATTCCTTTTCAGGCAAACATGTCCACCGTAAGATGAACCTAAGTAGGCTAGAATGGGGTTGCTAGGTGTAAGTATGTAGGACTAGCAGCATGCTAAAGTTTGTGCTATTGCCATAGAGAATGCATTGGGCGTTTAAGTTAAATAACTCATAAACTACAAAACATAAAAATAAAAAAAAGTTCCAGCATGTGTCTCCACAGTAAGCTGAATAATAAAAAGTGTGAATGGAGTTTCTAGGTGAAAGTGACTTTTGACGTGCCTATAGAGCTGTCATTGAGCCCCATGTTAAATGTCTCAAATTTGAAAGCACTATATTTCTAAAACTATGAAACATTTCAAAGATTCCTTTTCAGGCAAACATGTCCACCGTAAGATGAACCTAAGTAGGCTAGAATGGGGTTGCTAGGTGTAAGTATGTAGAACTAGCAGCATGCCAAAGTTTGTGCTATTGCCATAGAGAATGCATTGGGCGTTTAAGTTAAATAACTCATAAACTACAAAACATAAAAATAAAAAAAAGTTCCAGCATGTGTCTCCACAGTAAGCTGAATAATAAAAAGTGTGAATGGAGTTTCTAGGTGAAAGTGACTTTTGACGTGCCTATAGAGCTGTCATTGAGCCCCATGTTAAATGTCTCAAATTTGAAAGCACTATATTTCTAAAACTATGAAACATTTCAAAGATTCCTTTTCAGGCAAACATGTCCACCGTAAGATGAACCTAAGTAGGCTAGAATGGGGTTGCTAGGTGTAAGTATGTAGGACTAGCAGCATGCCAAAGTTTGTGCTATTGCCATAGAGAATGCATTGGGCGTTTAAGTTAAATAACTCATAAACTACAAAACATAAAAATAAAAAAAAGTTCCAGCATGTGTCTCCACAGTAAGCTGAATAATAAAAAGTGTGAATGGAGTTTCTAGGTGAAAGTGACTTTTGACGTGCCTATAGAGCTGTCATTGAGCCCCATGTTAAATGTCTCAAATTTGAAAGCACTATATTTCTAAAACTATGAAACATTTCAAAGATTCCTTTTCAGGCAAACATGTCCACCGTAAGATGAACCTAAGTAGGCTAGAATGGGGTTGCTAGGTGTAAGTATGTAGAACTAGCAGCATGCCAAAGTTTGTGCTATTGCCATAGAGAATGCATTGGGCGTTTAAGTTAAATAACTCATAAACTACAAAACATGAAAATAAAAAAAAGTTCCAGCATGTGTCTCCACAGTAAGCTGAATAATAAAAAGTGTGAATGGAGTTTCTAGGTGAAAGTGACTTTTGACGTGCCTATAGAGCTGTCATTGAGCCCCATGTTAAATGTCTCAAATTTGAAAGCACTATATTTCTAAAACTATGAAACATTTCAAAGATTCCTTTTCAGGCAAACATGTCCACCGTAAGATGAACCTAAGTAGGCTAGAATGGGGTTGCTAGGTGTAAGTATGTAGGACTAGCAGCATGCCAAAGTTTGTGCTATTGCCATAGAGAATGCATTGGGCGTTTAAGTTAAATAACTCATAAACTACAAAACATAAAAATAAAAAAAAGTTCCAGCATGTGTCTCCACAGTAAGCTGAATAATAAAAAGTGTGAATGGAGTTTCTAGGTGAAAGTGACTTTTGACGTGCCTATAGAGCTGTCATTGAGCCCCATGTTAAATGTCTCAAATTTGAAAGCACTATATTTCTAAAACTATGAAACATTTCAAAGATTCCTTTTCAGGCAAACATGTCCACCGTAAGATGAACCTAAGTAGGCTAGAATGGGGTTGCTAGGTGTAAGTATGTAGGACTAGCAGCATGCCAAAGTTTGTGCTATTGCCATAGAGAATGCATTGGGCGTTTAAGTTAAATAACTCATAAACTACAAAACATAAAAATAAAAAAAAGTTCCAGCATGTGTCTCCACAGTAAGCTGAATAATAAAAAGTGTGAATGGAGTTTCTAGGTGAAAGTGACTTTTGACGTGCCTATAGAGCTGTCATTGAGCCCCATGTTAAATGTCTCAAATTTGAAAGCACTATATTTCTAAAACTATGAAACATTTCAAAGATTCCTTTTCAGGCAAACATGTCCACCGTAAGATGAACCTAAGTAGGCTAGAATGGGGTTGCTAGGTGTAAGTATGTAGAACTAGCAGCATGCCAAAGTTTGTGCTATTGCCATAGAGAATGCATTGGGCGTTTAAGTTAAATAACTCATAAACTACAAAACATAAAAATAAAAAAAAGTTCCAGCATGTGTCTCCACAGTAAGCTGAATAATAAAAAGTGTGAATGGAGTTTCTAGGTGAAAGTGACTTTTGACGTGCCTATAGAGCTGTCATTGAGCCCCATGTTAAATGTCTCAAATTTGAAAGCACTATATTTCTAAAACTATGAAACATTTCAAAGATTCCTTTTCAGGCAAACATGTCCACCGTAAGATGAACCTAAGTAGGCTAGAATGGGGTTGCTAGGTGTAAGTATGTAGGACTAGCAGCATGCCAAAGTTTGTGCTATTGCCATAGAGAATGCATTGGGCGTTTAAGTTAAATAACTCATAAACTACAAAACATAAAAATAAAAAAAAGTTCCAGCATGTGTCTCCACAGTAAGCTGAATAATAAAAAGTGTGAATGGAGTTTCTAGGTGAAAGTGACTTTTGACGTGCCTATAGAGCTGTCATTGAGCCCCATGTTAAATGTCTCAAATTTGAAAGCACTATATTTCTAAAACTATGAAACATTTCAAAGATTCCTTTTCAGGCAAACATGTCCACCGTAAGATGAACCTAAGTAGGCTAGAATGGGGTTGCTAGGTGTAAGTATGTAGAACTAGCAGCATGCCAAAGTTTGTGCTATTGCCATAGAGAATGCATTGGGCGTTTAAGTTAAATAACTCATAAACTACAAAACATGAAAATAAAAAAAAGTTCCAGCATGTGTCTCCACAGTAAGCTGAATAATAAAAAGTGTGAATGGAGTTTCTAGGTGAAAGTGACTTTTGACGTGCCTATAGAGCTGTCATTGAGCCCCATGTTAAATGTCTCAAATTTGAAAGCACTATATTTCTAAAACTATGAAACATTTCAAAGATTCCTTTTCAGGCAAACATGTCCACCGTAAGATGAACCTAAGTAGGCTAGAATGGGGTTGCTAGGTGTAAGTATGTAGGACTAGCAGCATGCCAAAGTTTGTGCTATTGCCATAGAGAATGCATTGGGCGTTTAAGTTAAATAACTCATAAACTACAAAACATAAAAATAAAAAAAAGTTCCAGCATGTGTCTCCACAGTAAGCTGAATAATAAAAAGTGTGAATGGAGTTTCTAGGTGAAAGTGACTTTTGACGTGCCTATAGAGCTGTCATTGAGCCCCATGTTAAATGTCTCAAATTTGAAAGCACTATATTTCTAAAACTATGAAACATTTCAAAGATTCCTTTTCAGGCAAACATGTCCACCGTAAGATGAACCTAAGTAGGCTAGAATGGGGTTGCTAGGTGTAAGTATGTAGGACTAGCAGCATGCCAAAGTTTGTGCTATTGCCATAGAGAATGCATTGGGCGTTTAAGTTAAATAACTCATAAACTACAAAACATAAAAATAAAAAAAAGTTCCAGCATGTGTCTCCACAGTAAGCTGAATAATAAAAAGTGTGAATGGAGTTTCTAGGTGAAAGTGACTTTTGACGTGCCTATAGAGCTGTGATTGAGCCCCATGTTAAATGTCTCAAATTTGAAAGCACTATATTTCTAAAACTATGAAACATTTCAAAGATTCCTTTTCAGGCAAACATGTCCACCGTAAGATGAACCTAAGTAGGCTAGAATGGGGTTGCTAGGTGTAAGTATGTAGGACTAGCAGCATGCCAAAGTTTGTGCTATTGCCATAGAGAATGCATTGGGCGTTTAAGTTAAATAACTCATAAACTACAAAACATAAAAAAAAAAAAAAGTTCCAGCATGTGTCTCCACAGTAAGCTGAATAATAAAAAGTGTGAATGGAGTTTCTAGGTGAAAGTGACTTTTGACGTGCCTATAGAGCTGTCATTGAGCCCCATGTTAAATGTCTCAAATTTGAAAGCACTATATTTCTAAAACTATGAAACATTTCAAAGATTCCTTTTCAGGCAAACATGTCCACCGTAAGATGAACCTAAGTAGGCTAGAATGGGGTTGCTAGGTGTAAGTATGTAGGACTAGCAGCATGCCAAAGTTTGTGCTATTTCCATAGAGAATGCATTGGGCGTTTAAGTTAAATAACTCATAAACTACAAAACATGAAAATAAAAAAAAGTTCCAGCATGTGTCTCCACAGTAAGCTGAATAATAAAAAGTGTGAATGGAGTTTCTAGGTGAAAGTGACTTTTGACGTGCCTATAGAGCTGTCATTGAGCCCCATGTTAAATGTCTCAAATTTGAAAGCACTATATTTCTAAAACTATGAAACATTTCAAAGATTCCTTTTCAGGCAAACATGTCCACCGTAAGATGAACCTAAGTAGGCTAGAATGGGGTTGCTAGGTGTAAGTATGTAGGACTAGCAGCATGCCAAAGTTTGTGCTATTGCCATAGAGAATGCATTGGGCGTTTAAGTTAAATAACTCATAAACTACAAAACATAAAAATAAAAAAAAGTTCCAGCATGTGTCTCCACAGTAAGCTGAATAATAAAAAGTGTGAATGGAGTTTCTAGGTGAAAGTGACTTTTGACGTGCCTATAGAGCTGTCATTGAGCCCCATGTTAAATGTCTCAAATTTGAAAGCACTATATTTCTAAAACTATGAAACATTTCAAAGATTCCTTTTCAGGCAAACATGTCCACCGTAAGATGAACCTAAGTAGGCTAGAATGGGGTTGCTAGGTGTAAGTATGTAGGACTAGCAGCATGCCAAAGTTTGTGCTATTGCCATAGAGAATGCATTGGGCGTTTAAGTTAAATAACTCATAAACTACAAAACATAAAAATAAAAAAAAGTTCCAGCATGTGTCTCCACAGTAAGCTGAATAATAAAAAGTGTGAATGGAGTTTCTAGGTGAAAGTGACTTTTGACGTGCCTATAGAGCTGTCATTGAGCCCCATGTTAAATGTCTCAAATTTGAAAGCACTATATTTCTAAAACTATGAAACATTTCAAAGATTCCTTTTCAGGCAAACATGTCCACCGTAAGATGAACCTAAGTAGGCTAGAATGGGGTTGCTAGGTGTAAGTATGTAGGACTAGCAGCATGCCAAAGTTTGTGCTATTGCCATAGAGAATGCATTGGGCGTTTAAGTTAAATAACTCATAAACTACAAAACATGTAGCTTTTAGAACTTGGTTGATTGAACCACCCCGGACATGTGATTAAAAATTTGGGATGGATTGGACATTCCGTTCGTGATTTATGGCATTTTTGTGATATAGGCCCCTCCTACTAACTTCGGAAGACGATTACGGCCGAACGATACGCACTACCAAAATTCTGCATTTGGTGTTTTAATCGGATATGTCCAGAGATCATGTGTGCCGATTTCTGTGAGATTTGGACAAAATATGTAGGAGGAAAAGCAAAAAGTTTGTTTTGGACAAAATTCAAAATGGCGGAAAATCTATCATGGCGGAAATGGGCGTGGCCTATATGGGGAGATGCGTCATGACCCAAGGAATCCAGGGAAAAATTTTACGACCTACGGTTCAAGAGTTATAAGCCAAAAGGTAAAGTGGGCTGTTATAGCGCCACCATGAGGCCGACCTATAAAATTATAATTTTAATTAATTTTAGTGATAATTATGAAATATCCCTAAAAGTTTTGTAACTATAGTGATTACAGTCTCCGAGGAAAAAATACTTGAATGTGATTTTTTGCCTTTTCCAATTCATGTCAATGGGGAAATTTAATTCACTAATAAATTCATATCAATTAAACTATACAACATTTCTCTTAACAAAATACAAGCACACGATTCCCGATTTTTTCGGTCAATTTGACATGGCTCAAGTGCGTACAGCGTACAGTGTGGGAGGTATAAAGCGACAAAAAAAAGTCTACTCCCGTGAAATAATAATAATAAAGTGTTACAATTACTAGAGTCTGGTTGCCCATTCGGGCAACCACACTAATAACAGCAGGAAGGCATGGGCCACAATCCACCGTCTTGGCAAAGACCACACCACCCATAATTCACAACGGTCACAGCAAACTCTATTGCATCACAACTGGTGTAGTTATTGGATGGAGCCCGCACACCACCAAAAAAAGAAAAACAACATACTATAGTATGCCCTCCGTGACCATGGACTTTAGCCTTTCGCTTTTCTGCGATTTAACCTTTTTTCAAATCCTCAACAATGATGAAGAATCGTGCACTATAGCGTGCCACTTAATGACCTTGACCAATATCAATGACCTTGAGCAGTATAAATTACCTTCAATAAGACTAGTAAATGACCTTGACCAGTATAAATGACCTTGACAAGTACAAATGACCTTGACCAGTATAAAAGACCTTCACCAGTAGAAATGACCGTGACCAGTATATGACTGTGACCAGTATACATGACCTTCATGAGACTAGTAAATGACCTTGACCAGTATAAATGACCTTTATAAGACTAGTAAATGATCTTCACCAGTATAAATGACCTTGACCAGTATGCGGTCCGTGACCATGGACTATAGCCTTTTGCTTTTCCTTGATTTTCACCTTTAAAAAATCCTCAACAATGATGAAGAATCGCGCACTATAGCGCGCCGCTCAATGACCTGAGACCATGGACCAATGAATGAAATACAACACATTGAGCAGGGCACTGCAGGGAGTTGAACCCCGTTCCGGTAAACCAGAAGTCCGACACCAGTGCCTTAGTTTTTGTGTTGTTGTTCATTTAAAGGTCCAGGTGTGCATACGCATGTGCGCCTGTGCGTGTGTAGGTGCATGTGTGCATGTGTGTGTGCACGCTTCAATGACCACTGTTGGACCCAATGGCGATCAAGGACCTCAGGGAGCCACCCATAATTCACAACGGTCACAGCAAACTCTGTTGCATCACAACTGGTGGCCAACAGTCGTAACCAACACCGCCGCCGACCCACAGGAGAATACCATCGCACAGTGGTATCAGACCAACCACAATCAGCCAGCCCTCAAACCAAACCATTCGACCTAGAATAACTCGAAACCCGGAAAAGCAGCAGGGATTGATGACATACTGGCAAAAATTATACAGCACCTGGAACCTAACGCAAAGACCTGGCTCGTGGGGATGCTGAACACATGCATGGCACAGAAAACCATCCCTTCTGTCTGGAGAAAGGTCAAAGTGGTTGCAATCCCCAAACCTGGCAAAGACCCATCATCCTCAAAGAGCTACCGACCCATTTCCCTCCTCTGCATCACCTACAAGAGAGGCTGCTACTCCAACGCCTCATACCACTCATAGACACCAAGCTGACTAAAGACCAAGCTGGTTTCCGTCCCGTCCTGTGCTGGACAGAGCTCAACCTCACCCAACACATTGAGGATGGGTTTGAGGGAAAACAAATAACTGGAGCAGCAACTGGAGGGCGAAGCAAGCACGCAGGCAGCTTGTGCCTGCCTGCGTGCCTGCCTGCCTTCCTGCCTGCCTTCCTCATGTGGAAACTGCATAGTTGACTTTGTGTGTGTCTTTCTTTTTCTGTCTGTCTTTCTTAGGATGAAGATCAAGGTAGACGCCGTTGGAAGGCTCAACACAAGCCGATGCCCCTAGAGATCCATCCCAAAGCTTCCCTCAGGGAGCCCAGCAAGCCAGCTAGCCAGCAAGCCCGCCCAGTCAGCCAACGCAGCCAGCCAGCTCCGCCAGTCAGCCAGTGTAGAAAGTCAGGCTGACAAGCCAGAGCATATCAGCCCTTGCAGTCCGCCATTGCAGCCATACCAGCCTTGCTCAGTCAGCTCAGCCAGGCCTCTCTCGAGGCCTGGCTCTCTGTCTGCCTGGCCCGGTCTGCCCTGCCCTGCCTTGCAGCAACAGAACCAGCCTTGCTAGCAAGCCAGCCAGCTCAGAATACGAGCTCAGCAAGCCAACGCAGCTGGCAAGCACGCAGTTAGTCTAAACCAGTTTCAGACAGGCAGGCCAAGGCAGACAGACAGGAAGACCGAGGCGCCTAGGCAGGCAGACAGGCCAGGAAGGCAACAAAGTGCAGGCAGGGGGACTATCCGGCCTAAGGCTGCGCTGCAAGGGTTGGAGCCTGGCCAGCTCCTGCTGGTCTTGGCTGAGTGGCTGTGGCTGCACAGTAAGGCTGCGGTAACCTAGTCTGGGCTTGCTGCTGCACTGGCTTGCTCAGCTCGCATTCTGAGCTGGCTGGCTTGCCAGAAAGGCTGGTTCTGTTGCTGCAAGGCAGGGCAGGGCAGACCGGGCCAGGCAGACAGAGAGCCAGGCCTCGAGAGAGGCCTGGCTGAGCTGACTGAGCAAGGCTGGTATGGCTGCAGTGGCTGACTGCAACGGCTGATATGCTCTGGCTTGGCAGCCTGACTTTCTACACTGGCTGACTGGCGGAGCCGACTGGCTGCGTTCGCTGACTGGGCAGGCTTGCTGGCTAGCTGGCTTGCTGAACTCCCTGAGGGAAGCTTTGGGATGGATCTCTAGGGGCATCGGCTTGTGTTGAGCCTTCCAACGGCGTCTACCTTGATCTCCGTCCTAAGAAAGAAAGACAGAAAAAGAAAGACACACACAAACCCAACTATGCAGCTTGCACCTGAGGAACCGAGACGCGAAAAACCGCCACCGACCCACAGGAGAATACCATCGCACAGTGGTATCAGACCAACCTCAATCAGCCAGCCCTCAAACCAAACCCTTCGACCTAGAAGAACTCGAAACTGCAATGGGAAAGTTGAAACCCGGAAAAGCAGCAGGGATTGATGACATACTGGCAGAAATGATACAGCACCTGGGACCTAACGCAAAGACCTGGCTCGTGGGGATACTGAATACATGCATGGCACAGAAAACCATCCCTTCTGTCTGGAGAAAGGCCAAAGTGGTTGCAATCCCCAAACCTGGCAAAGACCCATCATCCCCAAAGAGCTACCGACCCATTTCCCTCCTCTGCATCACCTACAAGAGAGGCTGCTACTCCGGTTTACATTCGAGGGTTGCCGGTCCTCTCGAACGGAACAGTTTAACGTCATGCCCAGGACGAAAAGATATAGAGAACACCAACATGACAAATAACAGCAGGAAGGCATGAGCCACAATCCACCGTCTTGGCAAAGACCACACCACCCATAATTCACAACGGTCACAGCAAACTCTGTTGCATCACAACTGGTGTAGGTATTGGATGGAGCCCGCACATCACAGGTGTAAAAAAAACGTTCTGTATTGAAATACTGACAACGTTTCGATCTATTTGATCTTCATCAGGTCATGTGTACACAAAACATACACTTTTATACTAAGGGAGTGCCCCCATCAACCAATCAAAACACCACATTTTGGTGCCCCTCCCACCACTGCAGGTGTGACACGTCAACCCTGAGTGAGTATGTGGGGACCCAGACATATTGATGTAAATATAGTCTGTTCAGAAATGTTAGTGCCTCTCATAGAGCTTGTAGGTGATGCAGAGGAAGGAAATGGGTCGGTAGCTCTTCGGGGATAATGGGTCTTTGCCAGGTTTAGGGATTGCAACCACTTTGGCCTTTCTCCAGACAGAAGGGATGGTTTTCTGTGCCATGCACGTGTTCAGCATCCCCACAAGCCAGGTCTTTGCGCTAGGTCCCAGGTGCTGTATCATTTCTTCCAGCATGTCATCAATCCCTGCTGCTTTTCCGGGTTTCAACTTTCCCATTGCAGTTTCAAGTTCTTCTAGGTCGAAGGGTTTGGTTTGAGGACTGGCTGATTGTGGTTGGTCTGATACCACTGTGTGATGGTATTCTATGTGGGTCGGTGGCGGTGTTGGTTACGACTGTTGGCCACCAGTTGTGACCAACACCGCCACCGACCCACAGGAGAATACCATCGCACAGTGGTATCAGACCAACCTCAATCAGCCAGTCCTCAAACTGAACCCTTCGACCTAGAAGAACTCGAAACTGCAATGGGAAAGTTGAAACCCGGAAAAGCAGCAGGGGTTGATGACATACTGGCAGAAATGATACAGCACCTAGGACCTAACGCAAAGACCTGGCTTGTGGGGATACTGAATAAATGCATGGCACAGAAAACCATCCCTTCTGTCTGGAGAAAGGCCAAAGTGGTTGCAATCCCCAAACCTGGCAAAGACCCATCATCCCCAAAGAGCTACCGACCCATTTCACTCCTCTGCATCACCTACAAGAGAGGCTGCTACTCCAACGCCTCATACCACTCATAGACACCAAGCTGACTAAAGACCAAGCTGGTTTCCGTCCTGGCCGCTCCTGTGCTGGACAGAGCTCAACCTCACCCAACACATTGAGGATGGGATTGAGGGAAAACAAATAACTGGAGCAGCATTCAGAGATCTCTCTGCTGCCTATGACACTGTCCAACACCGCACAATGGTCAGGAAAAGCCTCCTCAACAACAGGCGCTTCTATGTCCAGTTAAATGACCAGAGGAGTAAATGGAAAGCCCAAAAGAACGGCCTACCACAAGGTAGCCTGCTCGCCCCCTCCTTTTCAATATCTACACAAACGTCCAGCCACTACCCAAAGTAGTAGTACTGGAATGAAATGATAGAACACCTCACACACACATAGTTTCCTTTCGTGGCTGTTTACATTGGAGGGTCGCCGGTCCTCTCGAACGGAACAGTTTAACGTCATGCCCAGGACGAAAAGATATAGAGAACACCAACATGACAAATAACAGCAGGAAGGCATGAGCCACAATCCACCGTCTTGGCAAAGACCACACCACCCATAATTCACAACGGTCACAGCAAACTCTGTTGCATCACAACTGGTGTAGGTATTGGATGGAGCCCGCACATCACAGGTGTAAAAAAAACGTTCTGTATTGAAATACTGACAACGTTTCGATCTATTTGATCTTCATCAGGTCATGTGTACACAAAACATACACTTTTATACTAAGGGAGTGCCCCCATCAACCAATCAAAACACCACATTTTGGTGCCTCTCCCATCACTGCAGGTGTGACACGTCAACCCTGAGTGAGTAGGTGGGGACCCAGACATATTGATGTAAATATAGTCTGTTCAGAAATGTTAGTGCCTCTCATAGAGCTTGTAGGTGATGCAGAGGAAGGAAATGGGTCGGTAGCTCTTCGGGGATAATGGGTCTTTGCCAGGTTTAGGGATTGCAACCACTTTGGCCTTTCTCCAGACAGAAGGGATGGTTTTCTGTGCCGTGCACATGTTCAGCATCCCCACAAGCCAGGTCTTTGCGCTAGGTCCCAGGTGCTGTATCATTTCTTCCAGCATGTCATCAATCCCTGCTGCTTTTCCGGGTTTCAACTTTCCCATTGCCGTTTCAAGTTCTTCTAGGTCGAAGGGTTTGGTTTGAGGACTGGCTGATTGTGGTTGGTCTGATACCACTGTGCGATGGTATTCTATGTGGGTCGGTGGCGGTGTTGGTTACGACTGTTGGCCACCAGTTGTGACCAACACCGCCACCGACCAACAGGAGAATACCATCACACAGTGGTATCAGACCAACCTCAATCAGCCAGCCCTCAAACCAAACCCTTCGACCTAGAAGAACTCGAAACTGCAATGGGAAAGTTGAAACCCGGAAAAGCAGCAGGGATTGATGACATACTGGCAGAAATGATACAGCACCTGGGACCTAACGCAAAGACCTGGCTCGTGGGGATACTGAATAAATGCATGGCACAGAAAACCATCCCTTCTGTCTGGAGAAAGGCCAAAGTGGTTGCAATCCCCAAACCTGGCAAAGACCCATCACCCCCAAAGAGCTACCGACCCATTTCCCTCCTCTGCATCACCTACAAGAGAGGCTGCTACTCCAACGCCTCATACCACTCACAGACACCAAGCTGACTAAAGACCAAGCTGGTTTCCGTCCTGGCCGCTCCTGTGCTGGACAGAGCTCAACCTCACCCAACACATGGAGGATGGGTTTGAGGGAAAACAAATAACTGGAGCAGCATTCAGAGATCTCTCTGCTGCCTATGACACTGTCCAACACCGCACAATGGTCGGGAAAAGCCTCCTCAACAACAGGCGCTTCTATGTCCAGTTAAATGACCAGAGGAGTAAATGGAAAGCCCAAAAGAACGGCCTACCACAAGGTAGCCTGCTCGCCCCCTCCTTTTCAATATCTACACAAACGTCCAGCCACTACCCAAAGTAGTAGTACTGGAATGAAATGATAGAACACCTCACACACACATAGTTTCCTTTCGTGGCTGTTTACATTCGAGGGTCGCCGGTCCTCTCGAACGGAACAGTTTAACGTCATGCCCAGGACGAAAAGATATAGAGAACACCAACATGACAAATAACAGCAGGAAGGCATTATAAATTACCTTCATGAGACTAGTAAATGACCTTGAGCAGTATAAATGACCTTCATAAGACTAGTAAATGATCTTCACCAGTATAAATGACCTTGACCAGTATGCGGTCCGTGACCATGGACTATAGCCTTTTGCTTTTCCTTGATTTTCACCTTTAAAAAAAAATCCTCAACAATGATGAAGAATCGCGCACTATAGCGCGCCGCTCAATGACCTCTGAGACCATGGACCAATGAATGAAATACAACACATTGAGCCAGGGCACTGCAGGGAGTTGAACCCCGTTCCGGTAAACCAGAAGTCCGACACCAGTGCCTTAGTTTTTGTGTTGTTGTTCATTTAAAGGTCCAGGTGTGCATACGCATGTGCACCTGTGCGTGTGTAGGTGCATGTGTGCATGTGTGTGTGCACGCTTCAATGACCACTGTTGGACCCAATGGCGATCAAGGACCTCAGGGAGCCACACATAATTCACAACGGTCACAGCGAACTCTGTTGCATCACAACTGGTGGCCAACAGTCGTAACCAACACTGCCGCCGACCCACAGGAGAATACCATCGCACAGTGGTATCAGACCAACTACAATCCACCGTCTTGGGGAAAATAAATAGCTGATCAATAAGCCCCAAACGCGTTGCACTGCGACACGTTTTGAGCTTGTACATCGGCTATTTTTGCTACAACAGTAATATGCAACGTGGCCTTCTGGAGTGAGAGTGGAAATATAGTGGAAATATAGTCTCTATCGTCAAAGTTGCCCACCCCCATTCTAAACACTACAACATGCAGAGGAGAAGTCATAACGGAACCATCTAAACACTACAACATGCAGAGGAGAAGTCATAACAGAACCATCTAAACACTACAACATGCAGAGGAGAAGTCATAACAAAACCATCTAAACACTACAGCATGCAGAGGAGAAGTCATAACAGAACCATCTAAACACTACAACATGCAGAGGAGAAGTCATAACAGAACCATCTAAACACTACAGCATGCAGAGGAGAAGTCATAACAGAACCATCTAAACACTACAGCATGCAGAGGAGAAGTCATAACAGAACCATCTAAACACTACAACATGCAGAGGAGAAGTCATAACAGAATCATCTAAACACTACAGCATGCAGAGGAGAAGTCATAACAGAACCATCTTAAACACTACAACATGCAGAGGAGAAGTCATAACAGAACCATCTAAACACTACAACATGCAGAGGAGAAGTCATAACAGAACCATCTAAATACTACAACATGCAGAGGAGAAGTCATAACAGAACAATCTAAACACTACAACATGCAGAGGAGAAGTCATAACAGAACCATCTTAAACACTACAACATGCAGAGGAGAAGTCATAACAGAACCATCTAAATACTACAGCATGCAGAGGAGAAGTCATAGCAGAACCATCTAAATACTACAACATGCAGAGGAGAAGTCATAACAGAACCATCTAAATACTACAGCATGCAGAGGAGAAGTCATAGCAGAACCATCTAAATACTACAACATGCAGTCATAACAGAACCATCTAAACACTACAACATGCAGTCATAACAGAATCATCTAAACACTACAGCATGCAGAGGAGAAGTCATAACAGAACCATCTTAAACACTACAACATGCAGAGGAGAAGTCATAACAGAACCATCTAAACACTACAACATGCAGAGGAGAAGTTATAACAGAACCATCTAAATACTACAACATGCAGTCATAACAGAACAATCTAAACACTACAGCATGCAGAGGAGAAGTCATAACAGAACCATCTAAATACTACAACATGCAGTCATAACAGAACCATCTAAATACTACAACATGCAGTCATAACAGAACCATCTAAATTCTAAACACTACAGCATGCAGTCATAACAGAACCATCTAAACACTACTCTGTTCACCTCTAGTCGATTCTTTATTCAGCCACGGACCACCATTTGAGGCCATTTAGCCTCTCAGACCCATTTGAGCCACTGACCACAATTGTGAGCATTAGAGTATAATTATTATGAATAGAGAAGGCACCCAGAGGAAACCCTGAGGCTGAAATGGACATAGTGGCCGAATGAAGGTATTGCAGCCTGGCCCCAAACACATGAACGCGCTGGTCCGTTGACTATATCATTGTGCACGTTCACGACGGCAGCACGCTAGCTAGCTAGCTAACGAACTAGCGTGCATCCCAGAATGCTCTGTTTCTACTCTGTTGTGTTCATATATTATCTTTCTACTACTTTACAAAACCATGATCCAGTAGCCGAATGGTTAGAATCGATGCTATGTGAACATCCGGGCCCGGGTTCGACTCCCAGTCGATGACCGAGTATCTTTTCTTCTTAACAAACACAACTGTTTGTTTGCATCAAGTGGAGGTCCATAATTCATTCAGTATCTGAGCCGGCCACGGGACCACCATTTTTAGGCTCAAATACTGAATTGAATAATGGACCTCGACGAGAAAAGCTAAAACAATTGTGTTTAGTTTGGTAAGAATGAAGCTAACTTCTCAGTCCTCGACGGGGAATCGAACCCGGGCCTTGTTGTCTGCTAGGCGCCGACAGTAACCATTAGGCCACTGGAACACGGCTTTACAAAGCGGCACGAACATAATATATAAACATCACAACAAAGTTATCATATAAAGTGATCACAGATGTTTGAACAACAACAACAACGTTTAAGTATTAAATAACATTTAACGTACCTTGCTGCGGACACGACGACGAGACGGCGGACATGGTGACGTGGCAGAATCAAAACAACACTGAAGCAAACCCCCCTCCACGCGTCTCTTCCGTATTTGAGGAGGGGGGGCGTCACTTCCTTCCGGGTGTGCCGTGACGTGAGGCCACGCCCGCGAGTCTTTTGCCGCGATTTTCTTTGTAGTCATTATTGTAGTCCTCCTTACGTTACATCCGGGTCCCGTCCGCTTCTATTATGATTCTGAACGCGTGAATCTTTTTTTTTTTTTTTTACAATAGCGTTATTTTTCAGAAAGGAAGCCATTGAGGGTTAAAGTGTGTCTTAATGCTTCCAACTCGACTATAATTATTATTAATGTAACTGTAAAGAAAAGAAAATGTATGACGTGGAGCTTTCTTGAGTAAGACCCGGAAGCGGGTTACGTCACGGCTTGAATAGTCAATACAGACATCAGTCCCTTTTCTGGCAGCGTCCTTAGTGGTCTAGCGGTCTAAACACCCGACTTTCAATACAACCTTATGTAACTTCACGGGTTCAAACCCTGCTGATGTTTTTCTCAATCATTGATTCATTTTTGATTGATTGATTGAAATATTTATTAACGGTTTGTAGAATTTACAGTACATTTTAAGCACAAACTCAATACAAAGACTGTTAACTGTGAGTGGACGACCCAATTAAGCATTACACTGCAACCCCACTGTGGCTATACCTTTTTATTCACAATGCAAAGTTATTGTACTCCTAATAATATATCATGGTGTAGTCTAGCTCTGGTTTGATTGATTGAAATATTTATTAACAGTTTGTAGAATTACAGTACATTTCAAGCACAAACTCAATACAAAGACTGTTAACTGTGAGTGGACGACCCAATTAAGCATTACACTTGTTTACAACAGGGTCCACATTGTTCAATTCATCAAAACATTTAGAGACATACAAATAGACAATTCTATATAGTTAAAGAACAGAACAGGAATTCATCATATAGGAAGCAAAAAGGGAAAAGAAAGGAAGCCAATGAGGGTTAAATGGGTCTTTAATGCTTCCAACTCGAGTAGAATTATTAACGTAACTGTACACGTGTCCGGAAGTGGCTCTGGAAGGGCGGCTGACGCTGACGTCATGGCTTACATAGACAATATAGAACTCTATCTCTAAGGGCGCGTTCGGCTATGCGCACCGGGAATGTGGTCAGTTTGTTGAGTGTGGTGGGCGGTGACGTCACAGAGTGCGTTCAGTGTGCCTTATTTACGAACGACCAGTTACAACACACCATTCACACTGAGCAACCCTACCCTCAGGGTAGGGTTGCTCAGTGCGTGCACTCGGCACACCCGGTGTGCAGCGCACTGGATTTTCGAACGACAACGCACTGAGTGCACTGAATAAACGAACGACAAGAGAGCACACCAGTGCGTTCAGGGCGCATTTCCGAACGCGCCCTAAACCTAGCAACTTAACTTTGCCGGTTCGAGCCCCGTTGGTTACTTTCCAACAACACCGACTAGTTGTTTTGTGAGGTTATTGTTAGGGCTAGTTTGACATGCATTAGGCTACCCCCATTGAGTGGTATTTCTATCTCTGGGACCCCCAATCTATATTGTAAAATCAGGGTTAATTTGTTCTCTGAGAGTGTTTAAATCATGGAACATTGTCGGATTTATAGTTGTCGTGTATATTTGTACGTCTAATTTTGATGAATTGAAAATGGTGGGCCCTATTGTAAACAAGTGTAATGCTTTATGGTGTCGTCCACTCACAGTTAACAGTTATTGTATTGAGTTGTACAGTGAAATGTACTGTAATTCTGCAAACTGTAAAATAATCAATCAATCCTGCCTGTGTTCTACTATGCTAGTGTCGACTAGGCTATATGGTGCTGCTCTACTACCCGGCTATAGGATCAAGGCTCTTTAGTCGAGTATGGGAAGCCGTTTAGGCCATAAATGCATCAGGAATTAATTTGGATAATGGTAATGGAGATATTGTAAAAGTTGTCACTTTATTAATCCCCCAAGGTTCTTTTTTAAACAAAGAAAGTCTGAGTTTCTATATGGCTATGGGCTATGGTAGTAATAATAATCATATATATGTGTGTAATTATTTCCATTCGTTTTGTTCCCATTTTTCCCTACATAAGTAAATAAACTAATTATCTTTTGGGAATTTGCACCTTTGCACACCCACAATATGAAATATATATGAAAGCAGGGAATCATAGCTTCAAATTGACATATTGGTCATGTTCAGTTTCACCCACCAGTTTTGGAGATATGGGAATGGCTTATAGAGCAATGTCTTACAGAGAAACAGCGAGTTGAGAAAACAGGCATGAAAGGTTCACTTGTGGTCTTTGCACCTATAGCTACATGTTTAAGCATTTATTTCATATTTACATGTCGATTTCAGCTCAGACACTTATTGTCTCCACCAGGCCGAAGGCATGGGGGGAGAGTATGTTTTGCACTCCGTCCGTCCGTGTGTCCGTCCGTGTGTGTGTCCGTCCGTCCGTGAGGAGCTAATCTCGGCCACCGTTAACCCGGTCGATGCCACATTTTGCACACACACTCCCTGGATGCCAACGATCAACCTCTGCCCCAAACTTTCCAGAACGGCCTGTTATAGCGCCACCAGGAGGCCGCTTTGTGCAAAACAAGTTTTTGCACAGTACACCTACAGATTTTGTCCAAACATCACGCAAATTGGTACACAGTCTCTCTAGAGCCATTCAACGAAACCGGTCTTTCAGATTTCTCAGACGCCATCCTGATTGGCTAAGATTGGCTTCCAAAGTTCACAGGAGTGCTCAGTTTCAAACAAAATGCTGCAAATCATGAACACATCGCGTGATTTCCGTGAAATTGTGCACCCACATTCCCACTAGGCCGAGGACGAAATGCCACATGAACAATTTCAACTCAGCCTCAAGGTGGCGCTATAACTGGCCCAAAAGTGTTTTTACCTCTAACTGCATGGATCTGTGGATAACTTTGTATGCCAACTCCCTAGAGGCCAAGGAAAAACCTTTGCCTGGAATTTTTCACATCGGCTCTTTATAGCGCCACCAGGAGGCCGACATATGTAAAACACATTTTCTATTACTCCTTCAGATTTTATCCAAATTTCACGCAAATCGGTACACATGATCTCCATAGTCATGTGATCAAGACAGGTTTGTTTGATTTCTCATATTCCATCCTGATTGGCCACGATTGGCTCCTACAGTTTTCAGGAGTAGCCCGCTTTGTACAAATCGCCACAACTCCTCAACGCAGCGTCCGATTGCGATGAAACTGTGCACGCATATTCCCACTAGGCTGAGGAAGAAATCCTGGTGGAGACCTGTGCCCAGAAGGGCACTTTTTCTAGTTAACTTTGAAATCATATGTATCCCAAATGAATGACTGCTTTTCTTTCAATGTTTTTGGCTTTCGCCTTTATATTTTTTTTTTATGGAGGGACAGACAGTATAGGCTGACAGGAAATGGGGAGAGAGATGGGGAGAGACATGCACACATGCTGGAACTTTTTTACTTTGAAATGTTTTCAGTTTTGAGTTATTTAACTTAAACGCCCAATGCATTCTCTATGGCAATAGCACAAACTTTGGTATGCTACTAGTCCTACATACTTACACCTAGAAACCCCATTCCAACCTATTTAGGTTCATCTTACGGTGGACATGTTTGCCTGAAAAGGAATCTTTGAAATGTTTGATAGTTTTAGAAATATAAGGCTTATATTTATAAATGTCTCAAATTTGAAAGCCTTATATTTATAAAACTATGAAAAATTTCAAAGATTCCTTTTCAGGCAAACATGTCCACCGTAAGATGAACGGGATGAATGGGGTTTCTAGGTGTAAGTATGTAGGACTAGTAGCATGCCAAAGTTTGTGCTATTGCCATAGAGAATGCATTGGGCGTTTAAGTTATATAACTCAAACTACAAAACATTTCAAAGTAAAAAGTTCCAACATGTGTGCCTTCAGTAAGCTGAATAATGAAAAGTGTGAATGGAGTTTCTAGGTGAAAGTGACTTTTGGCGTGCCTATAGAGCTGCCATTGAGCCCCATGTTAAATGTCTCAAATTTGAAAGCACTATATTTCTAAAACTATGAAACATTTCAAAGATTCCTTTTCAGGCAAACATGTCCACCGTAAGATGAACCTAAGTAGGCTAGAATGGGGTTGCTAGGTGTAAGTATGTAGGACTAGTAGCATGCCAAAGTTTGTGCTATTGCCATAGAGAATGCATTGGGCGTTTAAGTTAAATAACTCATAAACTACAAAACATAAAAATATAAAAAAGTTCCAGCATGTGTCTCCACAGTAAGCTGAATAATAAAAAGTGTGAATGGAGTTTCTAGGTGAAAGTGACTTTTGACGTGCCTATAGAGCTGCCATTGAGCCCCATGTTAAATGTCTCAAATTTGAAAGCACTATATTTCTAAACCTATGAAACATTTCAAAGATTCCTTTTCAGGCAAACATGTCCACCGTAAGATGAACCTAAGTAGGCTAGAATGGGGTTGCTAGGTGTAAGTATGTAGGACTATAGCATGCCAAAGTTTGTGCTATTGCCATAGAGAATGCATTGGGCGTTTAAGTTAAATAACTCATAAACTACAAAACATAAAAATAAAAAAAAGTTCCAGCATGTGTCTCCACAGTAAGCTGAATAATAAAAAGTGTGAATGGAGTTTCTAGGTGAAAGTGACTTTTGACGTGCCTATAGAGCTGCCATTGAGCCCCATGTTAAATGTCTCAAATTTGAAAGCACTATATTTCTAAACCTATGAAACATTTCAAAGATTCCTTTTCAGGCAAACATGTCCACCGTAAGATGAACCTAAGTAGGCTAGAATGGGGTTGCTAGGTGTAAGTATGTAGGACTATAGCATGCCAAAGTTTGTGCTATTGCCATAGAGAATGCATTGGGCGTTTAAGTTAAATAACTCATAAACTACAAAACATAAAAATAAAAAAAAGTTCCAGCATGTGTCTCCACAGTAAGCTGAATAATAAAAAGTGTGAATGGAGTTTCTAGGTGAAAGTGACTTTTGACGTGCCTATAGAGCTGCCATTGAGCCCCATGTTAAATGTCTCAAATTTGAAAGCACTATATTTCTAAACCTATGAAACATTTCAAAGATTCCTTTTCAGGCAAACATGTCCACTGTAAGATGAACCTAAGTAGGCTAGAATGGGGTTACTAGGTGTAAGTATGTAGGACTATAGCATGCCAAAGTTTGTGCTATTGCCATAGAGAATGCATTGGGCGTTTAAGTTAAATAACTCATAAACTACAAAACATAAAAATAAAAAAAAGTTCCAGCATGTGTCTCCACAGTAAGCTGAATAATAAAAAGTGTGAATGGAGTTTCTAGGTGAAAGTGACTTTTGACGTGCCTATAGAGCTGCCATTGAGCCCCATGTTAAATGTCTCAAATTTGAAAGCACTATATTTCAAAAACTATGAAACATTTCAAAGATTCCTTTTCAGGCAAACATGTCCACCGTAAGATGAACCTAAGTAGGCTAGAATGGGGTTGCTAGGTGTAAGTATGTAGGACTAGTAGCATGCCAAAGTTTGTGCTATTGCCATAGAGAATGCATTGGGCGTTTAAGTTAAATAACTCATAAACTACAAAACATAAAAATATAAAAAAGTTCCAGCATGTGTCTCCACAGTAAGCTGAATAATAAAAAGTGTGAATGGAGTTTCTAGGTGAAAGTGACTTTTGACGTGCCTATAGAGCTGCCATTGAACCCCATGTTAAATGTCTCAAATTTGAAAGCACTATATTTCTAAACCTATGAAACATTTCAAAGATTCCTTTTCAGGCAAACATGTCCACCGTAAGATGAACCTAAGTAGGCTAGAATGGGGTTGCTAGGTGTAAGTATGTAGGACTAGTAGCATGCCAAAGTTTGTGCTATTGCCATAGATAGAGAATGCATTGTGTTGCGGAGGATGAGAGGAATGTTCTCATCCTCCGCAACACCCATTCTCATACACCGCTATACACCGCGAGGATATGGGCTATAGCCCATATCGTACGGCATACTATACTGTAGCACGCCGTTTTTCATAATTTTTGAGGATTTGAAAAAAAAAAAAAAAAAAAAAAACGATGGGTTATAGTATAGCCCATTGTTTTTTTAATGTTTGATTTTTTTTTTATCCTCGTTTTTCATCATTTTGGACCATGGGCTATAGCCCATATCGTACGGCATACTATAGCACGCCGTTTTTCATCATTTGTGAGGATTTGAAAAAAATGAAAAAAACGATGGGTTATAGCCCATTGTTTTTTTTGTTTTTATTTTTTATTTTTATCGTTGAGGTTGGGCCTTAGATGTAAATTGCAAGTAGCCTACAAACGTTACAAAGTTCAATACAAAATACATTTGTAAACGTTTCAAAAGAATACTGTCATTTTTTGCTTGCGGCCCTTGGACATTTGGGATTTTGCTGAGTGGCCCCCTCAAGGGCCTTGCAGAGCCATCTTAAGTTGAGTAGCCCTGGCCTACTATATCACAAATCATGTAGGAATTGTAGACGTATTGCCTTATTTATTTATTTATTTATTTATTTGTTTGTTTGTTTGTTTGTTTGTTTATTTATTTATTTATTTATTTATTTATTTATTTATTTATTTATTTATTTATTTATTTATTTATTTATTTATTTATTTATTTATTTATTTATTCATGTATTAATTAATTAATTCATTCATTTATTCATTTATTTATTTTGCTTTGTTTGTTTGTCGGCCGTTTGTGTAACAACCACAAACAGAACAGGCTCATGCTGTCTGCTGACTCATATACCGGTATATCTGTTAGTCTGAGCGTCAGAAATGTTGGAAAGCGCAGCCTATTGTTCTCCAGCAGCCAACAGTCAACACCCCTTTATACAAGACAGTTGAAGACACACAACGGTCGCAATAGCCTGTGGGGAAACAACATCAACATGCTGTTCCTGGTCATGTCTATGGTCATAACTGCTGCTTTTATGGCTCTGTCTGGACAAACAACAAGTTCAACAACAAGTAAGAACATCTTGTCCACTTTATATAATTTCTACTATGACGGTGTCGCTTGCCCTGTCAAACATATAGTAACCTAGGTAACTGCCTATTTTTTGGCAAACAACACCCGAGGCGGAGGAGCTAATTAAGCTTTTCATTGGTTAGTTACTCAATGAGCAAATTAATAGAGAGATCTCTAAAGGACTAAAAAGTCAACATTGTGCTGCTTGTAGGCTATAGGCCTACCTATGAGTGACAAATAAAACGAACTTGATTGTTGATGACTGATGGGCAATTAGGCCTATTCTATTTTTTTTTGTGTACAATGATTTACAGTGATGAGTGTGAGTGTCTGTAAAATAACAATAGGCTATTACCCACAAACAGACCCAGTATTGTTGCCTCCAACGTCAGCCAACGTTCCTTCAAACACAATGATTTCACCTGATTTAAGTGGTAAATTAAGTATAATTATCCTTTAACTTTCACAAAGATTAGAATCTGTATTCAACATATTTACATGTGAATAATGACATGTTCCTTAATGAACATGACCTGTTATTTGACTTTTTCCCAGCACTGGCAACACTCCAGGCAGTTGTTAAGTCTAGTCATGAACTAAATTCGACCTCAATGATTCCAGTCCTGAACAAGGTAACCCCCCAGTTCCACATTTATTTACACACTAAAATAATTATTTTTCCATAGTGGATTAAGCTGGTGAATTAATCATGTTGCCAATATTGTTGTGTTTCAGATCAGAGAGATTATTGAGGCTCAAACAGGTGCTAACTTCACTTTACGTCTGAAGAAAATCACTAGAGTCACTAGCCAGGCTCCAGAACTCCCCCCAGAGACAGTCCACTGAGTGGACTGATTCTCTGCTGCAGTCTGGTAATCAGACTAGAACAGTGGTTCTCAATAGTCAAGGACCCCCACATTTTATATATATTTGGCCACAGACCTCCATATCTGAAAATGTTTGTGCCAATGATCCCCAGAAGAGAAGATCTGAGTGCAAAATTAGCAGATGTATAAGCTCGTACGAACGTGATGGGAGGTTGTATCTGTGTCTATCTATGTATCTATGTGTAAATTGTTTGCAAAGTCTGTTATTTTGGGGGGGGGGGGGGGTGGGGGGGGGAATGTGAGTTTTTAATCATGGACTCTTGGGAGATTAGACCCTGGTGGTCTACTCTAAATTAGCATACGGTTAGGTATACCTCCAAATAAACAAACACAATTGAAGGCGTTCGGCCATGCATTCATTGTGTTTCATTCTGCTTCATTTGAAAATGCAGCTGGGTTTGACACAAACGTTACCAAATATAATATCACATTAGCATCACCGTAGAAGAAAATTAAATTAAAACCAGTCTGGCTGTAAAAGTGTAAATAACTCATGCATTATCATTGTCATCACCCATCACATTTTCTTTATAATTTAACACCCTCTGCTGGACAACTGTAGGAAAAGCAGCTTGAAATATTTCCCATAGATACCATGAAGTGAGCAATCACATCTTTAAAATGTTAGTGAAGCCTGCATTCATAGTTCAGGCAGACAACTTGTGGTACATTCTTCTCACTATTAATAACTGCAACATATTCAACAACAATAGCACTCAAATTATATAACAGATGTCTAAAGTCAGACATTAAGTTATTATTGTAAGTGATGCAGATAGACTTTAAAATGTATTTTTACTATAAAGAATGCTTGGGATAAGCGAACAAAGAGAACATGTATGTAGACCACGAAAAATACTTTGCACTGGAAACAGTTAAGAGCGAGTTAAGCTTATCAATACGCAGTGCTTGTGACGTTTAATGAAACAGCTCACACAACAAAAGTTATCATACTTTAATGCAGTTGTTAAAACTTGTAAAAGGGAATGAATAAAGCATATGCAGCATCATTAATTAACCTGTGGGTCCCCGCCTACAGGTTGGGAATCTCTGGTGTATTGTTCTAGCCTCCAGTGTTGATTTCGTCGACAAAAACTATGACGAAAAATGTTCGTCGGTTAAATGTTTTCACTGACTAAAACAATAAAAACGAAATAAAAACGAAGGCACGAGCCGCACGAAGCTATGATGACTAAATATATTAACGTGTAGAACTAAAACACAAGTCATTTTAGATTTGATTGCACTCGGGTGTTGCACTCTGAAATTAGCAGATCTACAAGCTCACAACACATTGCGCTGCGACGTGTTGTGAGCTTATAGATCGGCTATTTTCAGAGCGCAACCAAGTGTAAAATCAGGCATTACGACGCCATCAAGGCCCGCCAAAATCAACTGTATATTTATTAGACTAAAATTACATGATATAGTCGCCCAAACTCAAACTAAAACATTTCAGATGACTAAAATATGACTAAAACTAAATGGAATTTTATTCAAAAGACTGACTAAAACTACATAAAAAATTGCTGTTATAATCAACAGTGCTAGCCTCACTCCAGGCAGAGGTTGTTCTCTCAGCCGATGGTGCAGTTAGGAGCGTGGGATTCCACACAGATGTATTCGTTGGTGAAATGTTTGTATCCGTCTACCTTTGACAGTCCACTTCCTGTATGAAAAACACAATTCACAGACTTCATTCAAATTGTGAACAGATCCCCCAAATTCTATTTTTGTACCTTTTCTTTTGCATCTTTAACCCTAACTCTAATTTAACCCTAACCACTGCCCTAAATCTAACCTCCAAATGCCTAATCCTAACCCTGATAGTAACATTTGACTGGTTTTATTATCTTTCACAGGACATTTGGTTTGCACGCACGCACACACACTCGCGCGCACGCACGCACGCACGCACGCACGCACGCACACACACACACACACACACACACACACACACACACACACACACACACACACACACACACACACACACACACACACACACACACACACACACACACACACACACACACACACATACACACATATACACACACACACACACACACACACACACACACACACACACACACACACACCTCATTATGTGTCAAAATGGAATTACTCACCATCGATCAAGTTCTGGAGGCTACAGTAGTTGATGTCACTGTCCACCGGGTCAACAAAGATGTCTGATATTGAATCCCCCTGGACAAAGAAATAAAACGAAACCATCAATGAATACATTACTCATTTTCCCATGTCCTTGTTTATTCTTTTATTCCTTAAAAAGTATTTTTTGTTGTCGTGTTTTTACAACTTTTTTATTTTTTACAGTGGAAATATATCACCTTCAGAATCCTAATCAGCTTTATTGTCACAGGTTTACACAGGTGTAAAGTCAAACAGCGGGTACATTTTGTTTTTGTGCGTTTTCTTTACTAGATCTGTGTGGTTCCCTGATTGGGAATCAGGTTCGACTGTTTTACACAGCTGTATTTATCTTTCTGTACGGCACTTTGTAAACCCTGAGTTGTGAAATGTGCTATATAAATAAAGTGGATTGGATTGGATTGTCTATGTCTGCTATAGAGTGTACATGCGCCTGACATCATCATCATACCTGGAAGTTATGCGGGAACGCCTACTGAGTTGCAAAATAACTACTTTCTGGCCTTGATAGCCCATACATCCAAACAGAAAAGTCCTATTTGATTGCATTAAATGACTTTAAACAACACTAAATTCACTTTGTCGCTCACTTGCCACTCGATCTGCCATTCACTTTATGCATGTGCATACCCTCTATACCAGTGGTTCTCAACCTTTTCCAGCCGCGAACCCCCCCCCCAAATAAATATATGTGTACTGGGGACCACCATTACATTTAGTTTGACTCTGTTCCACAGAATAGCTGATCTATAAACTCACAAAGAATTGCAAGTCGAAACATATGTTGCATTGTGAGCTTGTAGATTTTGCAGTTTTTATAGTTTTTTGATTATACTTTTGAAGCTGTAATGTTACTTGTTTTAGGTAATGGTCCTAAAGTCATTAAATCGTCACTTAACTGTCATCTAGGCGGGACCCCCCCAAAATGATGTGGGCAACAGGTTGAGAACCACTGCTCTATACTAGCCGCGGAGCCACAGGCCCAAAAGCTCAGCGGTTAAGGATTAACCCGTGATGTCATGCCGTACTTTTTATTTGTGTTTTCTCTATTCACTTGGTCATTAAGGTCCACAGAATGAGAGGCCTGCTCTGCCGAAAACATTGAAAAGAAAAGTTATGGCCATTGTTGTATACCACACCATAGACAACCAATATAAGGAAACATTTCCCAAATGTCATCATGCTTTAGGTAGCATGTGACAATTGTGACATGTCAAACTAGGGGGTTTTCATGATTGTGAATCCATTCTAAGCATTAGTTTTGCACGAAAAGCACTCCTTGGCCTAAAAACGGCCATAGCCGCCATCACAAAAGTGATGAGGTCAGCACAAAAGTAATGAGGTCAGCAGATTTGGGCACATTTTGGCAAGTGGCTATGGCCGAATTTAGGCCAAGGAGTGCAGAGCAGGCCTCTCATTCTGTGGACCTTAATGACCAAATTAATAGAAAAAAACACAAATTACTTTCAAGTACGGCATCACACATCACAGGTCCTGTCCGATTTTGGGCCTGTGGGCCTCCCCGGCTATACTGACTGAGCGACCGAGATTGTATTTTCTACATTAGATAGTTGCTGTAAGTAAAGACAGTATACAAGATAATCGTTTTGTCTTCTCATGCGTTGGCTGTCTCTACTCCTATGAATCTGTCCTGATTGTGCAAAATTACTTTTGGAAAACATGTCACTTTAGGTAGCCTAAATGTACAGAAAGGTGGCCATTTGCCATTTAGACAAAGGATGTACTTACGGTGACTCTACACATGGTGGCCTCCTCTGCCGGATTGAAGATGATCTGAAATGTGTTGCTGAACTTGGTGCTTGGAGAGGTGTGCTTTGCTTTGATCACGTACGGAGTGGTGGACACCAACTGGGACAGAATTGAACGCTTTGATTAGATGATTAACCCATTCATGCAATGTCAAAACAGATGGACATTTTGGCAAACATGTCATATTATAATAATATATTTGGTCCTCGCTAATGCTCATTCAAATATGTCACAATTTACTACTTAAACTCTCTCTCTCTCTCTCTCTCTCTCTCTCTCTCACACACACACACACACACACACACACACACACACACACTTGAATTATTTTATTTGGATCTGCACAAGAGGCGTAATACAATAGACCCAAACACTGATCAGAATTAGGTTATACATTATATGGTCCAACCAGATATAGCTGCTGCACATGCTTAACACACAGAGGGAAAAGAAGGAAAAAATATATATATAGCACATTGTTTACATACTATTACTTGACACCACTATTAGACATGTTGTTTGTTTTGTTTTTGTCTTTTGTTTTTTTAAGCCACCTAGGGATAAACGCCAGACAGACAGACTGCCCATAGTAGCTGAGACAGAACAGTATTTAGCCAGCAATTTACTACTTAAACTCTCTCTCTCTCTCTCTCTCTCTCCACACACACACACACACACACACACACACACACACACACACACACACACACACACACACACACACACACACACACACACACACACACACACACACACACACACACACACACACACACACACACACACACACACACACACACACACACACACACATTGTACCTCATACAGACAGCTTTGACCTCCAGTTATGCAGCTGCCGTCGCTCCTCCAACTCTTGATCTGAGTCACCAGAGTGACATACACGTCACGGCACGGGATGCCAAAGATCCTAATGTACACACCACATGATACAGTATAATCATAATCATAATGAATAATAATTCTAAATAAGTCCTACATATCGTTGCTGTCGCCCTACTACTTGATCATACTACGTGTTTTGAGCTTGGAGATCTGATACTCATGCTACTTTGTTATTTGAATCCTGAAAAGCAAACCACCCAACAGAGATGATTTTCTTCTTTTTCTTTCTCTAAATAATTAAAAAACTATTTTGTCTATACATCACGTGGCACGAGTTGCTGTCCACCGCTGAGCGTGTCCAACGCGACAAGTATGAGAAAAGGTTAGAGTCACGAGCACCTTGTCTAACACGCATGTGACCCCATTCACACAGTGATAACACAGGATATCAAGTCATCTAAAAGTGAAAAGCACAGGCCAGCGTCTGTGCTCAAACTGCTCATACAGCAGTAGAGCTGAAGCTTTTAGAGTTAAATACTTCAGTATTGATTCAGTGAACAGAAAAAAGAACGGAGTCAGCTGAAACAGGTCATGTTAAAACCCCCAAATGATTTTAACGAATAAAACATTTTGAATATAAATACCGTACATGTAACTAGTAGATTTGAAGTGTTTGGACTCTTCTATTGAGACATTTAGACCCTGGTGTCGGGTAGGACGTAGGCCTACTGGGTGACAAGTAGTACTGCCTGAAGCTCATAAAAGTACTGTATATCTCCCTTGACCAAGCAAGTATTCCGCCTCCTTGTGAGGATACAAAACTTACAGATTGCAGCTTTAAAATCTAAATAATCAGTATATGGTGATGTGGGACTGAACACCTAAAAAGGATAACAATAATACTGTATAGACACACACACACACACGCACGCACGCACGCACGCACGCACGCACGCACGCACGCACGCACGCACTCACTCACTCACTCACTCTCTCTCACACAAATGCGTGTCAAGAGTTGAAAATGTCTTACGTACCAGATCATTTTGCACTCTGAAGTGAAGGCCACGGTTGCTCCCAGAACCAGGAACGTTGCTACCAGCAAGGACTTGGTGTACATGGTAGAGGCTGTGTGGCAGCGGTGTGGTAGCTGGAACGTTGTTTCGTCTGCGGGACTCCTTCCAATGTCTGTTAGCTTCTTGGCGCGCCAAGGCCCGTTATACAGGGGGCAGGGAGATACAGGTCATGTGAGCAGGTGCATCATTGATTGACATGCTCCAGAAAATGTGAGAGATCAGATCTTCGTGAAACGGAAGAATGCAACACGTTCAAATATTTGAACCCCCTTTCAGTCCAAAAGCAGCATTGCCATCAACCATTAGCAGTAGGATGGTTGGAGGACGATTTGACAGATTTATGCATTTGTCATACATACATTTGTCATACATATGAATGGTGTTTTTGATGTTATTCTATGAAGTCACAATATTTCGATGAAATGGTTCATGAAAGTCTGATCAGTGTGTTTGATATTATTAACAAACAACAATGTAAATATTATACATTTTGGGGAAAAGTAATTTTCGTGATATGCAAATGTGGGCATATTCAATATATATTAAGCTAATTTGCATATGCAAATTAAGTTTCAGAGAAACTTGTAATACAAAAAAGTTTAGTTTTCATGTTAAGATTCATTGTGGAAAGTTTCATTGTGATAGGACAAAAGAAAAAAAAAGCCCATTAGGGTGTTTAGTTTTCTCGAGGTATTCTTAGGACTTTTAGTATGTTGTTCTAGACACCTCATAGAGATGATCTATGGTGAAAAAAAATCTCTTTTAATTAGTCTGTCTGGAAATGCTACTTTGCCTGGACTAATATAGCCCTGGGGGATTCCAGTCAACTACGTATGTTGTAAGAGGCTAGCTTTAGATAGTTTTGATTGGTCAAGTGTCATTAGTCAGAGTTGGGGAATAGCTTCACCTTTCTGTATTGTATATTTTATATTATCATAAAAATCGTAGTCTTTTGCTATTATTATTTGGGGGCCCACTGGCAATATCCTCACTGCCCATCAATGGGCCCCGGGAATACCTGTCCTATATAACAAACGGTGTATAAGCAAGGTTGTGCTATTTTGTACACTGCAGCCAGTGTTTCAGCATACAGCATGACTAAGAATTTCAAAGCCTTCTGTTTGGACAACAAGTGACCACACTGCAATTAAAACAGGTTTCTTTGCCATGATTTATGATCATCTGGTGTTGCCAGACCATCATAAATCCACTGACTTGTGAGACTAATGGAGTTGTGAAACTCCATTAGTCACCTCAATACTAACCTCAATACTAACATTTGTTTACTGAGTGTACAACACTTTGGTTTTAAATGTGCTTCTAAATAAAGTATACCTGCTGTATAAGGGGCTGCCCTGGCGTTCATGCTGAGGTATAGGCCACCTAACCGTATTGGGATCAGCCTTCCATTTCGACATCCCGCCACTCCGACATTGATTTCTAATTGTCGGAATGACGGTACTTTACATTTTTTTCCAAGGGTCCTGCCATTCCGACACGGGACATCCCGCCATTCCGACACTGGACATCACTGAATGGATAATTTAGTGGATGTGCATGTGGCTCAATCAATTATCTCTATAACCCATTCTGACCGGGCACCCATTTTGGTGTTGGCATCATGTTATGCTTTAGCTATTGAAAAATAGCAGATCTACAAGCTCATATCGCGCCACCGAGTGGCGCGATACGAGCTTGTAGGTCTGCTATTTTTGAAAAATCGAAGAGCGACTGACATTTTTAGAATCTGATCTCAGGTCAGAATGGGTTCATCAGACCAGTGTGTGTCCGGCGGAAACCTCGTATGAATCTGATCTCAGGTCAGAATGGGATAATGAACTGTCGGGCTTGCACAGCGCGCCACGCGCCGTGGCCTCACGCCTCGCCACCTCACAGCAGTGCAACACCAAAGTCAACCTCCACACCACACCCCCAAAATAAATCTACCGTAGTTTCAAAACCTGATCTCTCACATTGTTCTGCTCTCACAATGCTCTGTCACATTATTCTGAGCTGTCACATTGTTCTGAGCTGTCACATTCTCTGTCGCATGATTGTCCATGAATGAACCTCTCAAATCCCATGGGTTGGAACCGGAGACCAATTGGGTCTCCATTTACCCGCTGAGAGCTGTTCATGAGGTGGACAGCCGCTGCCTCCGCCGGCGGGGGCAATGGGGCTCAAGAGGTTTAGGTCAAGCTTCAACTATGTTTACTGTTTAACAGCATATCCAATATAAATACATTGATATCTAAAGGACTATGTCAATGTTATTGTTGCATGTTTAGCCCACTGAATAGTTTGTAGGCGCAGTAGCCATGGTTCATGACTCTCGTATTCATACGAGAGTCATGGCTTAACTGCACCCTGTTTTTGGCGCTCGCTACATTTACAACTTTTCCGTATATATAAACATTCAGATTTCAAATATAAAGTACTCACAATTTGTCCCACGGGTGTTAGTTAGTTGCAGCACCAGCGATTAGAATTTCTGCATCCCGCGTTGTTTAATAAAAAGCATTTTTATCCGAGCTGTTATTTTGCCATTGGCTTTCAACTACGCGCCCCTATCGGTCGGGAGGAGGGTGGCACTCGGTGTGTTCGATATAGGTACGCTGACCGCCCTGCCAATACAGACTAATAGGCGAGTGCGCTCCCGGTGTGCAAATGTGGATTTCCCAAACGAACCCCGTTTGAAAAAAGTAGCCGGGGCGCTCGTATAAAAATGCTTTTTATTAAACAACGCGGGATGCAGCAATTCTAATCGCTGGTGCTGCAACTAACTAACACCCGTGGGACAAATTGTGAGTACTTTATATTTTAAATCTGAATGTTTATATATACGTAAAAGTTGTAAATGTAGCGAGCGCCAAAAACAGGGTGCAGTTAAGTCATGACTGTCATGATAATCATCATGGCAGTCATGTTTCAGGGCTATAGGCGCAGTATACTGACATGAATGGAGACCAAAGGCTGCTTGAAATATCAAGAAAACTGGATATTGTCAGCAGTACATTTACAGTATTATGACTTCTAGACAATGATCTACATAGGGAAAAAAACATGCATTTCCACATCTTCTGACAATGATGACATATTGCACATTAGGGTTACATTGCCAACATTCTATATCAAGGGTTCCCAAACTGTCACCCTTTTTGAGACTCAAAAGAAAGATGTGGTGTCTATTAAGCCCTACTGGCTATATATTTAAGAGTGAGAAATAAAAGTTTGTTTGTGAAGGCAGTACAAGCAACAGGCATTTTAATGGGTGTCTGGAAGCCTACTGGTCCTGACCTTCAGGTTGTGGAACCGTGTGCCAGATGGTAGAGGTTAATTACCTATAATCTATTCTTGTGTTTTGCTTTTTTTCAGTCAAACCGGTTCCCCAATAGGAAACTACATACCTGAGGTACGTGTAGGAGCATGAAGCAGTCGTTGTCCAGGATCAGCTGTCATGGTCTGTCAGTACGTCACAAAGGTTCTACGGAAAATAAATAATTATGATTGCTTAAGTTTGCGTCACTTCAATCAAAACCCACAAAGAAAATCTTTGCTCAATTATGCCACAAATCTGTGGAATGTAGGTTACTACCTCAAGACATTTGTAGAGTCCGGGGATGGCCGGGCTTGACAGTCTTTAGTTAATTATTATCTCAAGTGATTCCATTGTATTGAACAAATATATTTGTTCTCATTTTAATGTATTGCTCGTCCACTATTTGACTGACTTGATCAGCACTTTGCTGTTGTTGCTTTTTTATTGTTTTTAATTATTTTGCTGTACTTTACACGACTTTGAGCTGCATTGTTACAGTATAGGCAAGGTGCTATATAAAGTGCATATCATTATCATGACACTATAATGCTATTTTAAAATAATCAAAATCAAACTGAATTCACCCAAATGTATATAATCTGAAGTTTGCACCTTAAATTAATTGATTTGTGTTTTGAGGTTCTTCTCCTGTTTCTCACCAACCTTCTCCATCTTGGTTATGATGACTTCTCTTTTTTGTGTATCAGACAGGCCAATTGCCAATATCATCATTCATCAACCCATGAGCAAACATCAGTTGGTACACAGGTTTTATTTTTGGAAAGGAACACGCCCTGATGGGTTAACAAAAGTCACGCATCTGGTTTGCAGAGACTCTATATTTGCCTCCTGGGTCCCACCCCTATGACAGACAGGTCACAGGCCTCCTGGGTCCCATGCCTATGACAGACAGGGTTGGGTAATCTGCTAGGTGTTTTTGCTATTGCTGGTGATTTGAGAAACATGATTTGGAAGATTGTTGTGCTGGCGGTGGGTTTTTCCATAGGAATCTCAGCTTGGGAAAGTACTTGGATTGACACAGATACCACGAAAAAATGGCCCCGGGTACGTATTTTTACTGTACTTAAGTACAATGTTTAGGATTTTGTTTATATTTCTACTGCTCGTTTAAGAGTGTCTTGTTTTTAAGAACCACCTAAAAACATTACTGCTTCAACAAGCATTTGGGGAATATCATTGAGTTCCTCCAGGTGTGAAACACGTCTGTTTTCCTGAGATGTATTGTGGTTACATTTGTTGCTGTTTCTTATCATTTGAATGTTCCTTGCTGTTTCTATTTCTGTTGTATGTAAAGCAGTTCTTTCTGTGAAAAGTGCTATTGAAATAAATGTATCCTTTACTACATTTTAGAGGCAAATATTGTTTGTTATTTTGTACTTATTTTGAACTTACAATGTGTGCAACGACATCCGAGCCTACTTTTACTTTGTTATTGTTTGATGCCAATACTTTTGTACTTTTACTCAAGTAAAATATTATGAATTCAGGCCCTTTACTTATTTACATTAGTTTTATAGTGTGTTATTGCTACTTTTACATAACGTCTTTGTTCGGGTGGAAACCTCATTATGTCCAAAACTGTTCTAGATTCAAATTAAAAAATACAAAAAGTATCAGCAAAGCAAAGCTCGTCACATGGCACCGCGTTCCAAGCTTGTGGATCTGACACTTTTGTGTGACACTGTAGTATGATCAAGTAGGGCGTTAATTCATGAAAAAAAAACACAAAATGTTTTAATATGGCCGAGATAAGAGGTTTCTACCCGACAGCAACAATAAGTAAAGATCTGAGTACTACTTCTTCCACTGCCCAGGAGGCCTTGCAGTTTGCCGTGGACAAGTACAACCATAGATTCAAACACACCTTCCTCCGCCAAGTCTACAGAGTGCTCGGGGCTGAGGTTCAAACAAAGGTTTGGATCTTTTGGAATTATGCATTTATTCATATTCTCCTGTATTCCGACTTAACAGCAAGTCATAAAATAATTAGGGATGCACCGATCCGATACTCGTATCGGAGATCGGCGCCGATCCAGGCTAAAATTGTAATTACACATAATTATCGGGTATCGGATCGGTGGCCAATCCATTATCCGATAATTATGTGTAATTACAGTATGAAAACAACTCTACCTCCTCTGTGACACAGCAGTGTAGTATTGACAGTATAACATGTGGAATGCAGCCAGGCTAGCCTGCTCACACATTAACCTGGTCTAATTGTTGCACAGTTATTTAATAAATAATTCAGTGCATTTATATCTGTGTTTGTTACATTTTGTTTTACAAAGTTGGGAAAGTAATGTTTAAGTCAAGCCTTGATGTTGCCTTACACAAAATAATGATTCCAGACTCCACACAGTGAGGCATACAGCTTAATAGGTTATTACGTTTCTTTGTGGGGGGTATCGGATCGGTACTCTGTATCGGCAGATACTGGACCCCCATGTATCGAAATCGGTATCGAATGCCAAAAAGCTGGATCGGTGCATCCCTATATATATATATATATATATATTAATCTTTATCTTGAATTGTTTGTTAATATTTATCTTGCACTATTGGAAGTCCAAACATTGCCAGCAATGATTGCTATTTGACAGTGAACCATAGCTATAGCTTACTCTTCTCCCTTTCAGGAAGTGTCTGGCTGGAACTACATATTTGTTGTGGAAATGGGAATTAACACGTGTATCGATGGCACTACAGCGCTCCGCATTAACAGCACAGACTGTGTGGTACCTGATGACCTGCAACTGGTTCAGGTAATAGCCCCATCTATCGTCTGTCGGTGGAAACCTCATATAGGCCTATGTCCTAAATGGTTACTTGTCAGGATCCAAATTCAAAAATATCAGATCGACAAGCTGAAACGATGTTACTTTTGAAGCTTTTGTGTGACGCCGTATGATTAAGTTTACAAAAATATTAGTTATATTAAACATTAGTTTACAAATATAAATAATAATAATATAATATAAAATAAAATATTAGTTATGTTAAACATTAGTTTACAAAAATAAATAAATCATAATAATAATATGGAGATAGGTTTTTTTTCTTTCTTTTTTGTCTGATGTTGGCAATAACTTTTAAACCACTGGAAAGCCTGCTTATTTCCCTTTGTAAGGATCATGCATTTGGGGCGATTGAGCAGAAGCAGAATTGGCAGAAACCTTTTCATACACTCAACCCACAACTTTGGCATAAATTGTATTGCTGAGAAGCATTATTAAAAATATCTTATCATCTTTTACTTTCTATTGAACACCCCACATCTGTGTGTGTGTGTGTGTGTGTGTGTGTGTGTGTGTGTGTGTGTGTTTTAAAATATTTTAATGAAAAGTATTACAAAGTGCTTCTGACTAAACCTCCATTCGATCCTCAAACCAGTAAAACGTTTTTTCCATCATTGATTACAATGTCAAAGTCAGACAGAACAAAATCCACATAATGGTTAAAAACATCCTAACTCAACTTGCACTGTATTCGAGCAAAGTAATAATAATAATAAAATGATACATTCAAGTATCTGACAATGTATAAAGTCACTATACCAACTTTGACGAGGCAGTATTTCCCCACTGAAAAGATAATACTTTGGTTTCTGCCCAACAGCAGAGATATTAATCTATCTACAGTAAATAGAGTAATTGAGATATAAAGTTACATTCAATATAAAGTGAGGCTCATACAGTTAACTCATCCAAACATGTGGCACATCTTCAAGCTAATGCATAATACATTATTTAAATTATTATGTTGAAGGTGTGCTGCATGTTGGTATTATTTCATATGTCAATATTACATTTACATCACAAAGCAGCTTGTTTGGCCTGTGAGCTTGTTTTGTCCCTCTCAAAACAGGACTTCTTGGACATAGATTTATTGTTAAAATATGTGAGTTTGAATTAATTGTTTTGTACCCCCAGATTTACAAGTGCCGATTTGGAGTGTGGAGCCAAACAACAGGTCATTGGCTGACAAGCCTATCCTGCGATAACCGCGAGCAAGTGAACCTATAAGGTTCTCAAACATTTTCACGTGAAGGACGGCCAAATTATGGATTTGGCTGCGGAACCCCATCAGAAAATATGTTGAGCCTGCATGGGATCCCTATGGGATTTGTGTTGTTAAAATGTTTCAGAAATATTTAAAATATTTCAACAAAAGAAAGTAAACAAATAGCAGATCTGCAAGCTCACAACACATTGTATCACAGTATGTTATGAGCTTGCACTGGCTATCTTCAAATAACCGATGTATATAGTGTTGACGTGGATTTTGATGCTATATTAACACATTTGGCTGGGGACCACCTTCACCTTGTCGGACCCACGGTTGTCCAAAATCGCCACAAAAGGCCTCTGCCCGGGCTCTGGACAGGGACCCTGCCCAGTAGCTGGCCTGTTCTGACATCACAACACTCCATATTTGGGCATGCCTGACACGGAACTCCAAAAAGGGACACAGAGAGACAGATACAGAAATCTCCATATATGGGAACATAAAAGGGACATAGACAGATGGGTGGAACGGGTACTCTGACACGGGTACAACGGGTGTTGCATAGCCCATTCTGACCGGGCACCCATTTTGGTGTCAGCATCATGTTATGCTTTATCTATTGAAAAATAGCAGATCTACAAGCTCATATCGCGCCACCGAGTGGCGCGATACGAGCTTGTAGGTCTGCTATTTTTTGAAAAATCGAAGAACGACTGACATTTTTAGAATCTGATCTCAGGTCAGAATGGGTTAATCAGACCAGTGTGTGTCCAGTGGAAACCTCGTATGAATCTGATCTCAGGTCAGAATGGGATAGCCGGGTGGGGCATGGATCTCCAACTTCCATCGCTACCGACTCGGTGCTCTACACCCGGGCACCGGTCTAGTCTTCATAAAATTGGTCCACACTATTGTTCATTATAAAATACCAACATGTTTTTCTACTCAGTCTGTGTCTCATAGGAGGGCTGTGGGCAGATCAGAAACCCGTCCACCAGTGACATCACTGTTAGGCAAATCACTAACGATGGCTTCCATTTTCGCATTGCAACTTTTCAGGACTATAGAAAGGACATGCATGATTTTCCCATCAGGACACGCCCCCCTCATCTAGACTGAGTGGCAAAACAATGAGCAGCATGGAGTGTTGGAGTTTGGAAGCACTCTTGGAAATCACTCAACCGTCACCTGTTTCTAAATGTCACATAATGCAGGAGGCAGCAAAATGTTGTGTTATTGAAAACAAGCACTTCCAAACTCTGACACTTAGAAATATAATCAAATGCAGGGCATTTCTTGACAGAAAGTAGCTCATAACGTTTCTATGGTGAATTTTCATGAAACAAAAACTTTGCAGATAGAAAGAGGATAATTCAAGCTTTTCGTTCAGCTGCAATGTTGGTGAGTTAACATTGTTAAATGCAATCAGACAGGACTTTTCTGTTTGGATGAATGGGCTGTCAAGGCCAGAAAGTAGTTTTTTGCCACTCAGTGGGCGTTCCCGCATAACTTCCAGGTATGATGATGTCACGCGCATACCCTCTATAGAAAGCCTGTATTTTCTATTTGCTTGGATTTACGAGCAATGATGGACGAGTTTCTGAACTGCCCAAAGCTCCTATTAGGACCAATTATATGAAGATAAAAGTGGTGAAGTGGTCCTTTAACTGCTTGTTCCTTGTCTCATTCTCAAGATGTGAAAGAATGTACATTTTCATTTTATTTCATTTTTTTATTTTTTATTATCATTTTACACCTGGTTAGATTTGGCTACATACTGCCATTTGAACAAAAGACAACATATTGGACTGTAGATATAATAGCAATGAAGTTGCATTATTAGACTATTTTCCTGCTGAAATTTCTCGGATCCTTCTAAAGGTGAATGGGCTCGAGGCATGTGCAATACTGTGGCTGTCTTGGTTTGTTTTTATTTTTGCTTGTTTTTCTTTTTGTTTTGCTTCCTATGGTATGGTGTGGATGATGGCGTAGATGAACTGGAGGAACCCCCCCTGTCCTAATGTTTTTTTTTGTTTATTTGTTTTGTCTGCCTGTCAGTTTGGTAAAGTATGTCTTTTGTAAAGGTTTGCACTGTACGTGCAAATTTTTAAAAACCAATAAAACTATTAAAACACAATGGCAATGAAGTGCAAGCATGTGACAAAAGGATGAAAAAAGACTGAATTGTTTTGGTTGTGTTCACTTACATGTGGCTACACTGCCAACAAAATACTTATTGCATCCAGTAAAATTAAATTGTTTTAATGTGATGCATTTGTATTTGACTTTGACGTTATGGTCCAAAGGTACAGTATCACAGGACATGCAGTCAGCCCAAAGGATTTTGTTTATATTTTCAAATACGGCTTTGAAAAGGAACTTTGTACACCACTGCACTAAAGACAACACATGGGCCATAGTGTAAGGCAATATATCACTGGGCATAATGCGTAATAGATATGGATATTTTAAAGGCAATGGCATGTGGCACGGTGATTGGAATAATTATTGTAAGGCCCAAACCACAACTATGCATAATGTAACTGGTAGCAGAGGTGTTTTAAGGATTTAGGCTGGGGCACAAGATAGCCAATTGTTACGGGGGCACGCCTCTTACGCAATGCTAAATCCCCAAATTACGGATGAAGTGCCCCTGACGCAAGACAGGGGCAGACCCACTGACACTCTTGTCAGTGGGTCAGAAAGGTTTTTCTCTGTGGACATGCTGGTGTCTCTTTAGCCTGACTGAGATAATAAAACTCTTGTCACAATGTTTACACTGGAAAGGTCTTTCTCCAGTGTGGAGTTGCTGGTGCCTCTTAAAGTCACCTGACTGACTGAAACTCTTGTCACAATGTTTACAGTGAAAAGGTTTTTCTCCAGTGTGGACACGCTGGTGTGTCTTTAGGTGATGTGACAGACTGAAACTCTTGTCACAATGTTTACACTGGAAAGGTTTTTCTCCAGTGTGGACACGCTGGTGTCTCTTTAGCCTGCCTAACGTAATAAAACTCTTGTCACAATGTTTACACGGGAAAGGTCTTTCTCCAGTGTGGATACGCTGGTGTGTCTCCAGCTTACCTGATTCATTGAAACTCTTGCCACAGTGTTCACAGTGGAAAGGTCTTTCTCCAGTGTTGATACACTGGTGTTTCTTTAACTGACCAGATGTAATAAAACTCTTGCCACAGTGTTCACAGTGGAAAGGTCTTTCTCCAGTGTGGACATGCTGGTGATACTTCAGGTGAGATGACCAAATGAAACTCTTGTCACAATGTTTACACTGGAAAGGTCTGTCTCCAGTGTGGACACGCTGGTGTACTTTCAGGTAAGCTGACCGAGTGAAACTCTTGTCACAATGTTTACAGTGGAAAGGCTTTTCTCCAGGGTGGACACCTCCACTTGTCTCCCCCAGATCATTATTGTCTTCAATGACTTCAGTGTCAGATTCAAGTTCAACTTCAACTTCAGAGCAGTGTGAAGAGATGTCTTTATCAACTTCACTTTCCACTGATAGTAACTTCAATGCTGACCCACCAGGCTCCTCTGGTCTTTCAAGTTGCTCCTCCTGTTCCTTTTTAATGTGTGAAGGCTCTGGTTCCACCTGGAGGGGACTGAGGCTCCTCTCCTGTTCAGGAGAAACCTCCTCTTTACGCTCAACCATGTACCGGATGGCTAGGAGCAGAAAAATAACATGTTAGACAACACTGGATTCCTAAAACGTAAATCTACATTTCTATCTTCCGTGTTCCATGTACAAAGCTTTTACTTACTAAGACTAACAAAACATTTACTAAACCAGTAGGACGCCTAAGAGTGAGAAGGGCGAGTGCACGCATCCGCCTCGTTGACGGCAGACTGCTGGGCGAGCGATGGCGCTTTGGCATGGGGGATTAGATCAACATGGAATTAATTCTGTACAGGACATATAAGGAGCATGTCTTGAGTGTACAGGGTTTGAGGAGGTCAGATCAACAATGTCAGAACAGGTCAGTGCCCTATATGGAGATCTAAGTGTGGTAGCGGGGACATTCACTTGAGCGTACAGCGTTCGATGAGGGCACAGGTAGGGCCGGGCCTACATTTTCGGGGCTGAAGTCTAGTTTTCGCCGGCTCCCGGGAGGGGCTGCACTATTAACTTTGAGGCAGGCCTGTATAGAGTTTGAATGGACAGGTATCAGTCAAAAGGGAGACATCGAAGAGGATGGATGGATGGATGGGGAAGGATCAACATATGGAATGTCAGAACAGGTTCTGACATATATCCATATATGGAGATCTAAGGGTTTGAGGTCAGATGTAGAGTTGTTGATGACATCAGGGATCTCCATATATGGGCTGATGATGTCACGAGACCATCTATGGGGATAATAAGTGACTGACTGATTGACGGGAAATTGGCATTTTCGCCTTTATTTTATATATTTTATGGAGGGACAGACAGTAGGCTGACAGGAAATGAGAGATGGGGGGAAGACATACAGTAAAGGTCGGCGGGATCGGGAGTCGAAACCGCGGCACACTGCCAGACTGGATTACCAGCCAAGGTGCCTGGACCAATGAGCCATGGCCCAGGCCGAAATTGGCATTTTCATAGTAAATGGCAATAAGTACAGGTTGTTACAGGTGGTTCTGGAAACAAAAAGTGAGGGGCGCTAATATATTAAAGTCTAACTCATGTTGATTAGGTGATGTAATGCTGATGTAAAACAAACGGTGCCAACACAAACATTATACGCCATTAACAATAAAGAGACAATATGACGTAAACGACACATTATGACGTAAATTTTCCCAATGCATTTACTAAACAAACTTAAGACAAACCTGTGTATAGGAGGGGCTAGTGCCCCTCAAAAACCAGGCTTTGAGGTTTTAGCTAGCCTCGGTACCCAGGCTTTTATTTTCGTTCTGGTTTTAGCAAGATTCTAGCAAAATACACATTTTAAAAAGTGACCTGAATTAATATTGTAATGCTCATTGCTGGTGCTATGATGGTTTCTATGCCTCATATTGTTCTTAATATTTAGCTTATAGTTATTGTTACAGCATAAGTGATTCTCTCTTATTCCTTATGTACACTTTCTTGCTAACAGAATTACATGTATTTGGGGGAAGGTACATGACTGTGGAGGGAGATTTCGTTTTCCGGTTTTGGTTCATTCATGGTGATTGTGACGCTGGCTGGCTTTGGTATGGACACTAAAAATATTGTAATAATTATTACCATTCTGACAAGTAAAGAAGAGAATTTGATATCCCTCGTACTGGTTATTCCTTGTTGACATCTCGCAACAATATATTTTTGTTGTATTACCCAACAAATTAATTATGGTGATAGAACAAACATATATTTTGAATCATTAAAACATGTTTTTTACACTTGAATGGTTTACTGTACCTTAAATTCTTTTGACTGATAAAGTATTCCATCAATCAATTCTTATGTGAGCTGGGAGTAAGTTAGGTTGTAGTCCAAGCCATTACAACTAGATGTCTGTATGCAGTATGTATGTCACCTCCAAAATAATTCATAAGTCATGCCTGACATGTGTATGACATGGTCATAGGAGCCATGAATTGGTGTATTGCAATCATTGATTGTTATTATGATTTAAAGTATATTATCTAAACTCACTGCGTTGCACTCTGCAACAAGACAGTGCCGAAATCAAGTGTATGTTACTGCATTGGCTATTTCTCACCTGAAATGTTTTAGGAAACATTATGTTGATAACATTATTATTAATTAATTAATAACGTACCATTCTGCCATCCTCTTTGTTTGTTCAGATTCAACTGAGTAACTAGCAATCGCCCTGAGATTGGGAGATCCGGGTTCAATCTTGTGGCCGGGTCATACCAAAGACTATAAAAAGGGGACGCGATGTCTCCCCGCTCTCAGCATCAAGGGTTGGAATGGAGTAAATCCACCCAGGATAAGGATGCTAGGGTTCAAGTGGTTAAACCTTAAATCAAGAAGCTTATAAAAAGCTTGTCAAATATCTGCGTTATCTCACACAAATCAGACTCACAGACCCATTTCTAGACTTATCACCTCCTAAAGAAATGCCATTAACAAAATCTATCCAGGTATTTCTGGCTTTAATGGCTGGAGGTGGTTCTGTTTCATTACGTAGAAGAAAACACTTGTGAAGTGATGAGATGGGGAGCACGGGCGCAGTCAGTAAAAGATAATACAAAATAAAATTCAGATGGGGAACACAAGAAGTACTGATTTATTATGGTGGTGTGTGTGCCACAAGACATGATGATCAATTTGTTAAATCATCTGAAATACAAAAATACAAGGGGTCTATGACCAAACAATGAAGAAGTCAAAAAAAAAAGAAGAGTTTACAGCACTGTACTGGCCAAAATAAATGACTATTTCAACCATAATCGAGCAGTCTCAACCTTGTGTAAAAAGTAACACATTTTGGCATGATGGTGGAAGATCAGGGACACTCGGTTAGCGTACAATGTCTTCCAGGGAGCATGCATACGTAGAGCAAGCTTCATGGCAATCTTTGTGCAAGTGCATGGCCTAACCCATTCTGACCTGAGATCAGATTCATAAGAGTTTTCCACTGGACACACACTGGTCTGATTAACCCATTCTGACCTGAGATCAGATTCTAAAAATGTCAGTCGTTCTTCGATTTTTCAAAAAATAGCAGACCTACAAGCTCGTATCGCGCCACTCGGTGGCGCGATATGAGCTTGTAGATCTGCTATTTTTCAATAGCTAAAGCATAACATGATGCCAACACCAAAATGGGTGCCCGGTCAGAATGGCCTAAAGGTGGCGATAGCTAGAGGAACGTGTGTTCTTTGGGTACCAAAATCAGTAAGATTCATCCTTGCTGGATGCAAGGACTATTTACTGCAACTTTTGGAAGAAGCAGCATTCAGATTTTCTTGAATGTGTTTCTATTATTTATTTTATATTACTACTATTAACGTTATATCACATTTGCACTCTGAAGCACAATTATATAATAATTATTATTATACAATAATTTCACTGCCAATAGTGCAGCTAGCACAACTGTTGTATTTGATAATGTACACCTGAAGCTGAAAAAGAGAGACTTACAGAGGTCTGGCTGGTCTTCAGGTTCCTTCTGTTTCACTGAAACGGGTCTGGAGAATGTATCTGCACCTGCTGTCTGGACTCCACACACAGAGTCTGAAATGAAACAATAAAGATCCCAGATGAGTATTGGATTCATAAAAAACAAACTCCTCTCATGCTCAACTTCAACAACCTTTTGTTAATCACTTGTCAACTGGTCAAGTAACCTTTTCACATGAGCACTTCAATTATGAATAATAAACCTTTTCACATCAAGCAGGACACCATCAAAATATTGTTTAGCATTCTTGAATAGTTTGTGGATAATGGATGTATTGGATATAACGTTCAGGTTCCGGTTTATTTGTCATATGTGTAACTGCCATTTTTCCAGTTTCCAATCTTTGGCTGTTACCTCACAGGTATGGGAGTGATCCTACGCAGTACACACAGAAAATTGCAACAGATGGATGTCCAGTCTTTGATCCAGTTTGAGTGTTATTTATTTATCAGAAATCAGAAATGAAATTGAGCATGAACATGAACATACCAGTGATGTGAGTGATCCAGTGATGTTATTAGTAGATTATAGGTTATAGGTTAGTCTCTGTGCTGCCGATACTGCTGTGCTGGTAAGAACGGTTTGCTCCCTGGTTCCCTGTGTCTAGTTCCTTACTAGTGCCCCTGTGTCACCTTATAAGTGGTCACCTTCTAGCAGCTGTGTGTCTCAAGCCCGCCACCAGGTGGTCAAAAATAATACTGGTAATAATAATACAAATAATGCCTCTCTTCTAATGGCTCCTACAATATGTATAGATACAGAGTATAAATACAATGAAATTTATTTAGCTCAGAGCACTCTCAGTCTTATAGACACAGGACAAAAACAAACTGTTCAGCAGCCAAATCTGAATCAAATCAAATCAATCGTTTTCTAATTCTAATCATTTTGTGCTGGAGGAAAAAATAAAGCCTATAAAGTATAAATGTTTTGTTTTTTCAGATAAACACTCAGTCTCTCTCTCACTCTCTCAAGACTCCCCCCATTTCTGGTTCTTTATAAAGAAAATATTTTTATTTTAAAAATGATTATAGAAAAGGGCATACAGAAATAACATTGTTATTTTTAACATCCTGTTAAAACATTTTAATGTTCCTATCAAAATGAAAATAAACTGGAGTTTTCTAGATTACAGTTTAGCTTGGTATTTCTTACCAGTAACAATCAAGCTATCAGTGAGTTAAACATTCAACATCCTGGTCTTCTCGTTACCAGTAGACTTCACTAAAGATCGATTGATCACCTTTCTTGTGTACTGTGACAGGTACTGGCATCAGTGGCATGTCATCAGTGGCAATAAACCTGATCCAGGATGTATGAGTGTCCTTAACTCAAGCACAATGCACATATTGCTGATAAACCAGTAGCTTCTCTCTGAAGTCAGGGGACAAGCTAGCCCCTTTCGGGACCCTACATAAAGGGTCGAACAAATGTCAGAAACTTCAGTAGCATTGGGTTCTGCTTGGAGGACTAGGGACAAGCGTGGCTGGGTAAGGCCTGTCCTGGGTCGTATTAACTGGATCACAGCTTTGGTGATGGGCATTCCCTCATTCCGTTTTTCAGTAACGAATTCACACACCCTCCTATCAATCTCTTGGAAGGTTTAGCCGCTCCGAGGGCCGCGGAAAGCCTTTCTCTGACTGCATGTTTGAGACGTTCTTTTTGTGCTCGCCATTTTCGAACGTGACATTCTGTGAGTGACATCGTACTTTATGGCCGCTTGGCAGTTGTTTGATGACTCTGCCGCGTTGATAACCATCATCTTAAAATTGGCATCATAACTTCTCCTCTGTTGTATACACTTACACATCAAGTCGTTGTGTCCGTGTGTTGCTTCCATCGCTCGATTCATGTGTATCAACTCAACCCGGACGAGAGAGGAACGGACACAGTCAGTCGTGAGTCGTCGCCCGTGGGCCGTGCCTCTCTCTCGCCCGGGTTGAAACACGTCACACACACACAAACTATTTTGAGTTCCTACAGAAGCCCCTTTAATCCATGCTTTTAATGCTCGTTTAGTTTAGAAGAACATAAACAGGTAGGAGTCAGGTAAGGAGTCGGACACAAAATAAATGGAAAATAACTCCCACTGAATTAATAATGTAACATGAATTCCAAAGCAATTTCTTATTTCTTAAAACAAATAAAATACCTAAAGGTTTACAAATAGATGGACATTTGGGCACAATATTTTCTGGGTGACTGGGCAGTGGGCACCACTTGGACATGTGGGCAATAGGACAACTGGCACCTTGGAGGGGTGGGCACTGGGCACTTACAGCCTGGGCACTAGAGATATGTGGGCACTTGGACAACATGGGCACTATAGAGATATGTGGACACTTGGACAACTGGGCACCTTGGACGAGTGGGCACTTGGACAAGTGGACACTAGGGACATGTAAGCACTTGGACAACTGGAGGCACCAAAACCATCTGGGCACTAGGAACAACTGGGCCCTTGGACCACCTGACTTAGGGTGTTTTTTTGTTTTGTTTTGTTTTTACCTTTATATGCTGTTTTTGGTAAGTGATATATTTAACCCGTTGAACGCAACACAACACAACAACAAGGTCAAAGGTACTCACTGGTCAGCAAAAACACCTTGAAGACCTTAACAGGAGCCCTCGTACAAGGTTTCTTTGACTATGCATCCACCTCTTGGTACCACAGCACCTCAAAGGCCCTCAAAACAAGGCTCCAGACCTCCCAAAACAAACTGGTCAGGCTCCTACTTGGCCTCACCCCCCGAACCCACCTCACCCCTGCCCACTTTGACAGGCTGGGATGGCTTAGGGTCGTCGACAGAGTACAGCATCTTGCAATGGGTCTGGTCCACAAGATTCGATACACCACCAAGATACCCATGTACCTGTCTAATACTGTCTAATGTAAACGAAGTCCACACCCACAACACCAGAGGGAGTGCAACAAACCATGTGCAACCCAGATTCGGCACAAACAAGGGACTAAATTCTTTTCGCTCCTATGCCACCAAAATGTGGAACGCCCTACCAACAGTCATTAAGACATGTGAATCCCTTGACTCCTTCAAAACCGCTCTCAAAGGGCACCTACGGATGGCTGCAATTCGAAACTGGCCTCTGTAAAATCTGAATCCCCCCCCCCCCCCATTTTCCCTCACTGTATATTGTATCTTTTCCCTTTTTTGCTTCCCATATGATGAATTCCTGTTCTGTTCTTTAGCTATATTTGTATGTCTCTAAATGTTTGTATGTCTTTAAATGTTTTGATGAATTGAACAATGTGGACCCTGTTGTAAACAAGTGTAATGCTTAATTGGGTCGTCCACTCACAGTTGACAGTCTTTGTATTGAGTTTGTGCTTAAAATGTACTGTAAATTCTACAAACTGTTAATAAATATTTCAATCAATCAAAAACACTATAAGAGTTTATTTTCCAAAATAGAACTGAGGCCAAAAGTAGCCTACATTATAGCAGAGTTTCAAAGTACAATAGAAGAGTGTATTTGCCAAAATAGGAGTACTGTTAAAAATAGAACAAACTGGGGAAATTGTAAAATACAAAAAAAGAATGAAAGAGTACTGTTAAAAAAATGTTAAGATTGAGAAAAACATAGCTACACTATACACTAGACCAAACATCAAATACTGAGTAGCATAAATGAACGATTCTCGTTTTATACCCGGTATAAAACTATATATTTTTAGATTATGTGAAGTTACAAACTACAGAGCCATGGCAAATAAAAAGACGTGCAATATGATTCATATAAAAATATTAATAACGTTTATTAATGATAAAATAATGAAGGAAGACCACAAGACCACAAAAGTGTGTACTTAAACAGATGTAAAAATGGAGACATTGACATGGTGAGTGTGTTCTCAGTGCATAACCTCAACAAAAAGGTAAGACTCTGGTGATTAGATGGTTCTATTGCAGAAAATATAGAGCGAACAGGAGAACAAACAGATACTGTCTAAAGCCTGATGTTTACTTTATCGGTATGATGGTGGCGATGCCACATGATGTGACCTATACTGTACTGTATGCTTGGGGATCAGGCTTCACACACCATTGTCTGGGAGGATTTTCAATTTTTTGTGCTATTCTACTCTAATGAAAACAAATGTAAATTATATAAAGTATTATTGTAATAATAGACCTAGTGTGCTCTTGAGTGTCCATTGATTCTGTTAAGAACAAATTGCAGCTAAGAAAACAATGATGAATGTCAGAATCTTCGTGAAGGGCAGGTCACACCGCCCTTTTATTCTTCCTATGAGGGCAGATTCTACCAATGCATTTCAATGGGAATGTAGCTCTTTTTTGCAGACATCCGCAAATGGCAGCAAACCACTAGCCTGGTTAACCCCAAGTTAGAAAACTGCTTCCACTCCCATTGAAATGTATTGGCAGAATCTGCCCTCATAAATAGAATAAAAGTGTTCTGTGACCGTGCCCTAAGTGGGACTTAAGAAGAAATGACTTGTTTGTTCATGAGGCCCATTTGGTGATTCACACACAACTTATATAGAGAAGAATATGGTAGAGAAGTGTATGGTTTCCCTTGAGCAAGGCAAGGCCATTTTGCTCCGAAATGTTCCAGCAGAGCTGAGGTCTACAACAGTGGAAAACTAGGGCACTATAGCTGTCCCTAATAGTGAAAATGTAAACACTGCTGAAAATGTGCTGAGCAAATAATCCCCAAATATAAATTAAAACATTAGTACAGGACAAGGACAGGTGCAAAAGCAAGAGTATTATCAGGGGATCGATAATAACTATATGCGTAATTTGCAAAATGTAAAAACAAAAGTACAAAGACAGAAACCCAAATGTGTTTTATATCAAATGATTTCAGTTACAAAATAATCATCATATTTCCTCACATAAATATAAAACGTTTTATTGTTCCTTTTTTGTTCCTTTGTCCTAGAGATCTTCTACGATATGTGCTGCGATAAAAACAAAAGTTTTCTCTAGTAAGAGCAAGGCGGTGGAGGTGGTGGGCCTTTTTGTTTCTTTTTAACTGACCGTCGCAGGAGAAATCTTTACCGATCGTCCAGTGGAAGAAGCGCTTCACTGTTCCATCCATCCACTGTCCCATGAGTTGCATCATGTACGCTCACTCAGTGTTTGTCAGTGGTTCACAAAGTGTGGTCCAGCTAGGACCATTTGCTTCGATTTATACGATCTCAGAGTTATGGGGCTCCTTGGTTTATATCCATCCATGGGTCCCTTGGATAAAGGTGCTATATAAATGCACCATTTACCATTTACGTGGATGGGATTCAAGCTGGGGGGTTGTTGACCAGCAGCAGCTCATTGGGTTTTGCCTTCTGCTTGTTTTTCTGGCTCCACGTCGAGTTCAGTCAGACAGCTGTAGCAGATCATCTGGGTGCATTTGGTGGCGAAGGCTAGAACACGACAGAGAGAGAGAGGCAGAGAGAGGGAGGAGGGGTAGGATGTTCGAGAGAAGGAGAGAGACGATTACATTAAATCACATGATAGGACAGACTCAGGGCCCTATCTTAACCAGGCGGTTAACCAGGCTTACTCCTTATCCCTACACTTATTTGAAATGCTGCTGCTGGTAATGTTCAACCCGACTCAAACCTTACCGTTCAACCTGCCTATGAACCTGGGCCTTCTGTCCTCAGGCAGGTAGATGGTGACGAAATAGACGGGCACCCCAGACAGGGCGATGCCAATACCGATGAGGGAGTTGATGGTGTCCCCGTACAGAGGGACAATGACCAGGAACAGACTGCACACGCAGTACACGAACGGGAAGAACAGGGAGATCTGTGGACAGGAGGAGATCAAACTGCTTTAGTCCGTGGCGGGAAGTACCACCCACACACCCCCAGTCAGTGCCTTTACCGGTTCTGTCTGTGGCAGACAGTGTGGATGACGGATTGGACTACACAGTCACATGAGGTGGACTCATAAGAAATAGAGATGGATTGTCATCATCGGACACGATGGACAACCAACCGTAACATGTGTGTTATTTATAGGACAAAATTATTTCCATTCAAGGTGAAGCCGTAAGAACACAGTTTATTGTGAAATGCAAAGGCCATAAAAGCTAAAAGCATTCATTTCCTTATCTGTCCTGTCACCCAAGCCCCAGGGGGCATGAACCCTGTTCTTCTCTGTCCAAAAGCAGCATTTCACCTTTTCAAACCACACAAGTCAACTCCATGTTACAGTATGATGAACCCCCTCTGGCATGGGACAGACCGGGCATTTTTTCCACAGATGGTTTAGGACCCTTTATCTCCCTAAGAAAAGGAAATAAACCTTCCTTAACCTTACCCTCACTAAGGCTAATCAGATCAAAGACAGGCTTTCAGGGCAATGAGCTACAATAGTATGAGCTTGGAGTTAATACTAAAACATATAATCGTGAAATGATGAATCAGCATTTGACAAATTGACGGTCCAATATTTTCTCTAGCATGTGCGTGTGTGTGTGTGTGTGTGTGTGTGTGTGTGTGTGTGTGTGTGTGTGTGTGCTACCTTGACAGGTCTGTGTCTGTCAGGCTGTGTGTAGCGGAGGTAGATGAGGCCGGCCACAGACAGACCCACATACAACCAGTAGCTGAAGCTGAAGTAGTTGATGAGCTGAAACACGTCCTCCACACACAGGAAGATCAGCCCCATCAGACCCTGAAACGGCACAGAAATGCACAATCAATCAATCAATCAAGCAAGCAATCAATCAATCTATCAATCTATCTATCTATCTATCTATCTATCTATCTATCTATCTATAGGCCTATATCTATCTATCGTATACAGTATATCATGCTGTGATGAGGTTGTAGTACTCATCTACAGTACCTGGTGTAACACAAATAATACACTACGGTATGATATGTTGACTGGCTACACAGTGACAGTGGTTGGTCCAAGTGAGAATGCAGGCGTTAACCCTCCACGTTTGAACAGCCCTTTTGGTCTAACCGTCTATATTAATGTAAAATATATGTATGCTTCTAATTATGCTTTTAATTGGTGATAGTGTGATGTTTTTAATTGGTGATGGAGATTTCTGCCCGACAGCAAAGATATGTGTGAATGGTTCTTACATTGAACAGGAGAGCAGGAATGGGTGTGTAACGCTCCATATGGATTAAACTCAGGCTGTTTGGGAGATGGCCTTCTCTGGCTCCAACGAAAAATAGTCTGCGTGGTTCAAACAATCAAGGATTAGGAAGAATCAATAATCACCAGTTCATTGTCACATCAAAAGTTTACACGAGGTATCAAGGAGCGTGTGAAAGGATTTCATGCAAGCTTCCATGAATTAATTAGCACCACATGGCATGAAGTAGAATGATTGTGACTGTATATGATCATTGCTAGGATAGCGTCAGTGATTGTAATGTGTGTGTGTGTGTGTGTGTGTGTGTGTGTGTGTGTGTGTGTGTGTGTGTGTGTGTGTGTGTGTGTGTGTGTGTGTGTGTGTGTGTGTGTGTGTGTGTGTACCTTGAGGCAGCGATGATGGAAGCATTGAGTCCACCATAGCAGGACATAGCTACTGATACAGGAATGATCCACTTGAATGGACCCAGCACGGCATTCCCAAACGTCTGAGGAGTCAGGCAGGAGCACACCAGTCTATTAATAACTCATTGATCTGTGCTAGGGCTGCAACAGCTACTTGAACCAGTCGATTTAATATACTACAAGAACATAATCAATTTTGGGGGAGCATATTATCTACAAGCTCATATAGCACATCACAATGCAAGGTGATGTGAGCTTGTAGATCAGCAATTGTAACTGTGCCGTTTGTTCTATGAAGAATCATAGTAATACGTTTAGTTGATTATTAAAAATCATCAGTTAGAAGAATTACTGCGTATATGCATTCATGATGCCAACATGGCTGTCTTGAGAGACTTGCAAATAAAAGACATATCAAATAGCAGCAGATATCAATCCTACTCTAATTATTCTGGGAATTTCAGATTCCATTTCTATGTTGAAAAGAGCAAAGCAGTAACTGTTCTCATAATAGGTCTGATCACAGCTAAAATATACACAATGTAATATGTTTTGACACATTGGAAGACAGAGCAGGTTTCCACATTTAAATAGACATTATGGCTGTGAGTCCATATATACCAAGCTGACATGGCCATCTAGTGGCCACAGTCGGTATGGGTGTGGAAGCAGCCTGATGGCTGTGAAAACTGTACTTTATAGTCTGCTTGTTCAGTAATTGACACTATCGCCTGCCTGATGGTCAGTGGCGGGTAAAGTACTCAACCCCAGTACTTGATTCAAAGTACAGATACCCATGGTCAAATATGACCTCAACTACAAGTGAAAATTGCTCAGTCAAACTTGTACACTGCAAAGAATAATGAATTTAGCAATAATTGCCAACGTATATCTAGCCATACTAGATTATTGATCTTGTTTTAATAATGATATACTAAACAAGAGAAAATTGTAAGATAATAAGATGATTAATATTGTTTTTAGAATATATTTCTTTTTTTCTCTTACTAAGTTATTAAATCTTCAATCAAATAACAATTCATTGATTGGAGTATTCATGGAGCTTTACAGTACTGTGTACTGCTTTTAGCAGTGTGAACAGATTGCGCGTGTGGTTGTGAGTGTCTCTTAGGATGCACTTAGCCTTTTATGTTCATGCCATGTGTGTATGTGGATGAGCTCATCAAACGGGACAGAACTTGTGAGGGGTGACCGGGCCTTGAGAAGAGAAGAGCGCTCCTATATTTGGCCAAGCATGTAGGTCAAGAATAACTACAGTGACCAGTAGACAGTGAGAGAGTAGCCTTACGGGTGCTTGAGTAGCCTACAACAAGTAGAACTACTGTATGTGACCTTACCACAGCATGTAGGTCATTCAAGAACTACAGGGATCTTACCACAGCCACGGCGTCACTGGCCAGCAGAGACGGCATGTCCAGGACTACATAGTACGCCACGTTGGTCAGCAGGTAGATGATGGTCACTATAGGCATGGAGATGGCAATAGCCAGTGGAAGATTCCTATAAGGTTGACAAAAAGACATGTCAAAATGTCATCAGACATTTACATAGCTGGGGAGGGCTGGAAGAAAGTAAACAATACACATGAAGAAACATGTTTTTGTTCTGGTATTAAAACAGTCCATCACATTACAGCTATGTGAGAAAAGGTTGGCTATAGAGTTTGGAACTTTGGATGATTGAGAAACTTAGATTTTCATAACAAACCTCTCGCTGACTCCAGTCAGGAAAGATAATTCAACTCATACCGGATAAACAAGTGAAATAAGTGATGATCCAAAGAAATGAGAAATGACAAAATTGCAACTATTTTGAAGCTGATTAATGGGTACTCTCTCCTGGCCGAATGAAATCACAGCGACTTTATTTTGTATCAAACTTTTATATCAAGATTTTATTGATTTATTTTTCAGTAGTGACTATAAGGCTGTATAGCAGAATAGTCTGATGAATATGGAACCAGGAACACAACAGATGACCTTGAAATGGGAAGTACTGTAGTTTGACGTTGAGGAAATTTGGACAAAGGACAAGGACAAATCATACAATTACCTTGCTTATAACAACTTCAACCGGCCTGATTTAATTGGTTTAAGCTGTGGATGCTATTATACATTAACAGCATTGTTTAAACAGAGAATTGGGAAGAATGTCAGAGAGTCTCTGTCAGGAAGTAGGCCTACCATCAAAGAGGATGTGCAGTAAAGTGAGGCAGATCGAAGAACTTTTAACGGGCCCACATTGTGAGATGGGGAAGACAATGACACGCTGATACTAATGACACGCTTGGTTTGCTTTTATCACGTGCGACATTGTGCGTACATGCATGCGTGTGTGTGTGTGTGTGTGTGTGTGTGTGTGTGTGTGTGTGTGTGTGTGTGTGTGTGTGTGTACTCATTTAACTACCCACATAGGGGCAAGAATAACTCGCAACAAGCATAGTAAAACCAGCACAACCTGACCTTATGGAAACATTTTTAGGTCATAAGAATTAAGGTGACGGAATATTCACATCACTTTGTCGAGATGCTTAATTGGTTAAGATACGTAGGTTTATGAAAATGTATGGAACGAGCATACTCTGTGAGTGTTTTATCTTTTTTCGTAACATTTTGAAGTCCCCACGATTAAATGGGTAATTTCCATGAATACAATGGATTGTTAGAGCTAAGTAGGGCTCCAACTATTGATTATTATTATTTTATCATTTTCTAAGCGAGTATTCTACTGATAACTTGATAACTTACGTGTGTGTGTGTGTGTGTGTGTGTGTGTGTGTGTGTGTGTGTGTGTGTGTGTGTGTGTGTCACACGTGTGTACCTCTCAGGATTCTGAATCTCTTCTGTGACGAAGTTGAGTGTGTCCCATCCGGAGTAGGAGAACAGGGCTGAGTAGAGGGCCAGTGCGATGGCCCCGGGGTTTGTGGTAGAGCCCTGAAATGGACTCTCCAGGTTGTTGAGCTCTCCTGCACAGAAAACAGACAAAAATGTTCTAAAAACTGTGTGCTACAGTACGTTATTCCTTCCAACAGACTCATTATTATTGCTCTTCCACTGTATTCATTCACATACTCTTCAAACAACAGTTTGGAATAGGTACTGAAAGAAATGACACCAGTGTAACAAAATTCTGTCGCTAATGTTGTACTTCACTACTTTGAGAATAGCCTATACTACTTGAGTAATTAACTTTACTACATTCATTCCAGCACTGTTTTCGCCTCACCGCTTGACAACTTAAGGAGTCCCACAACGATGATGAGGATGAGGGACATGAGCTTGACGAAAGTGAAGACGTCCTGGACCAACGTTCCCCATTTCACATAGGCACAGTTCACAAAGATCAGCGTGCCTGCATAACATGTACAGTAAGAGAACGTCACGTCAGCTAAGTGTGGCGCAAAGCGATGCATTTCAAACTTGCAGATCTGCTACTTTTGAATTTGAATCCTGAAAAGTAACACTTTTGGACACCCGACTGGTAACATAAAGCAAGAGAACACTATTAACCCTGTTGTCTCTATTTTAGGATAAGATTAACACATTTGTCAAAATAGCTACAATATCAGTATAGAAGCTATTTTTCATTCAATGAAGTGGTTAAATGGAGTGATTGAGTAGAACAAACAAATAATAATAATCCTCCAGTCTAAGATTTCATGACATGCAAAAACAAGAAAAACAAAACACGAAAAAAAGAAAAGAAAGCCACTTTACAGTATGGTTTGGTTATGGATATATCAATTTGAACACAACAATTTGTACAGTTTCACAATAAAAGTTGCCGTTGAAACAGGAGGGGAAAGAGACAGAGAGAGAGAGAGAGAGATAATGAAAACATGCTAGCAACCACAGCGTTCATGTAACATGATGATGTTTGTTCATGCTAGTCTCATTTGCTGTTGCATGTGTTGCATGCTGTTGCATCATGCCTGTGTGAGTGCACGCTGTGTTGCATGTGTAGACGCATTAACAAGATCTGCATTAACCTCTGTTGTGGCAGCTGCTACTTACTAAATGGGGATTTATTTAAACATCCAATGTGCGTCTGCATGCGCGTGCGTAAACATGAGCATGTAGTTGTAACAATAGGTCGCAGTTTACTATGAAAATCTGCATTTCATGTCAGTCAGTCACGCCTCGTCTCAGTCAGTCCGTCACGCCTCGTGATATGGCCGTCTCCATATATGAAGATCACGACACTGACCTCATCAAACCCTGGATAGCCATACATGAAGAAGACTGGATTATCACCTATAGATCTGCATAATACAGTATGGAGCTGGCCAGCAACTCTACATCTGACCTCAAGGACACCATGTTGATCTGACCTCATCAAACCCTTAGATCTCCATATATGGAGCTGGCTTGTTCTGACATTCCATATTATGTTGATCCTCCCCACCCATCCTTTCTCTTCGATTTATCCCTTTTAACTGAAACCTGTCCATTCAAACTCCAGACGGGAAAGCCCCAAAGAGTTCTCAACAGGCCCGAAGATTAACCCATTCTGGGCGGGCACCCCTTTTGGGGTTAGCATCATGTCGTGCTTTAGCTATTTAAAAATAGCAGATCTACAAGCTCGAGCTTGTAGGTCTGCTATTTTTTGAAAAATCGAAGAACGACTGACATTTTTTTAATCTGATCTCAGGTCAGAATGGGTTAAGGCCCAGCCCTACCTGGGCCCTAACTGGGCTGGTCCGAGGCCCCGCCAGGTCTTACTAATTAGCAGACAGACTCTTAGGCTAAGAGTCTGTCTTAGCCATGTACCCTGAGATTTCAATTAAGGCATATAATATATTAACCCCTTAAAGAGAGGTGGGGAGAGAGACCGGTTATTATTGCAACATGAAGCATTTTGGATCCATTTCTTAAATACTGTATTTTCTAAAGGTATAAATGAAGAATTGGTGTTTCTTATATCTAATTTAATTGAACAGAAATTCTATATAACCATGTCATTTCCGTTGCTATGCAAATTCTGACACTGACGAAGGCCTGCGCGACGAAACACGCTTGTCTGGTTTGACTGCTGCTGCGGATCCTCACCATTATTAAGACTCTTACTACGACTGAGAGTGTGGATTTTATTCTCTTTCTTACTAATTAGTATATACATTTTACGCCCCACCCGGCCTGAAAACGTCAATTATAGAATATACAGTATGGGCATTACCAGACCTGTTGTTTCAGCATGACCTCTTCTCGCCCTCAGGGCGTCTTACTAGTTATACAGTAGCCTTGGGAACCAACGGTTTCCACATCCTGAGCAATGGGTCCTGTTTCTGTAGCATGAGGCAGTTTGATGTACAAGTACACCCTCTGGACATGACTCCAACCACACTTCAACCACAAGGCCACTTGAACTGGTATCAAGTAGCTACAGCTATACAATACTGCACCATGCCTTCCGTTTTATCCATCGATCTGTCTCCAGGGACAGACCATCCCACAATGTTCTACGCCTACGCCTATACATTTGTACTGTACAGAAGAAGCTCTGGAAAAGAGTATAATAAAACGGATGTTACATCCCACTTCCATTTCACTTTTGCAGTCACGTAAATAACTAGAACTGCACTCTGTCGAGTGCATACTTGCTTGTTGCACACTAGTAGGCCATAAATGGCCAACTAGTGCGCAAGCAGAGCGCGCAAGTACTTTCGACCGCTGTAAACTGTCAAATCTCAGTATCTCTGTGAAGGAACGTTTGTAATGTCTAATTATTAGGTGTAACTATTTGCTACCTACCTACTTTATGCATGTAAACACCTAGTATTATTAAGTATGGTTCAAGTTTCTATCTATATAAGAAATACAGTTTTATCAATTTAGAAATATTCTGGATCCCTTTTTAGTTTTTCAAAGAAAAATAAATCATTATGTGATGAAAAAAAAGGTATATAAACTGAATTAAAATATGTTATCACGTATACAGTATAATTATTTTATTATTTATTGTAAATTGCTTTAAATGTATTTCATCTTGGACTATAGTGATATTAATACTAAATCATGATCAGAGTAATATGTGTCTCTAACTTCAATTTCTGTAATAATACTTTCACTTTCAATTTGTTAAAATATACATGATCTTAAATACTTCCGTAATCTGTAGTTGGATTTGTATTTAATTGTTTAAAGCCTAATCTTGACATGAAGGTCTTTATACTTCTACCTTTCTCACTATATTGGTCTTCATTGAAATCTCCTATTATCATAATTGCAGAATTGAGCCTGATACGGCAGTGGTGCCAGATTACATACACAGGAGCATTACCTTTAATCCTCCCAACACTAAAACATATCGTCATTACGTCACCATTGAAAACCAATTACACTCTGGCATTGGGTCCTTTAATCCACATATTTCTTACGTCATCATTACATATACATATACTATATATATGTATATGTAATTAGTAAATTGATTAGCGGTATACTGTGGTTACTTTGCGCCAAAAACCGTCCCAGCCAACCCGCCACTTTTGATGCGTATGCAAATGAAACAGCAAATTGTGCCTGATTTGCTGGGACCAGATTACATACATGACCATATTTCTTACGTCATCATTGAGAGCTAGTCATACATATACTATATATATGTAATTTGTAAGTTGATTAGCGGTATACTGTGGTTACTTTGCGGCAAGAACCGTCCCATGCAACCCGCCACTTTTGATGCGTATGCAAATAAAACAGCAAATTGTGCCTGATTTTCTGGGACCAGGTTACATACATGTATACACAGGAGCAAACATATCGTCATTACGTCACAATCGAAGACCAATTACACTCTGGCATTGGGTCCTTTAATCCACATATTTCTTACGTCATCATTGAGAGCTAGTTATACATACTGTATATACATACATAATTATATGTACTCTGGTCCCAGCAAATCAGGCACAATTTGCTATTTTATTTTACAAATTACATATATATAGTATATGTATGACTAGCTCTCAATGATGACGTAAGAAATATGGTCATGTATGTAATCTGGTCCCAGCAAATCAGGCACAATTTGTTGTTTTATTTGCATACGCATCAAAAGTGGTGGGTTGGCTGGGACGGTGCATACGGACCGGGCAAAACTATTACTTGCGCACTCTGCTTGCGCAAGTAATGAGTCAAGGCATAAAAGTAACCAGTAACCACAGTAGCTGCTGAGCAGAAATGGAAATGAATTTGAACACTGTGTTGTGATTGGTCGAATGCCCTTCCGGCTTGAAAAGCATAATGACAGCTTCCTGCTCTCAATTTATATGGGTTGGAATTAGGCTACTATCTGTAGCATTCAAAGAATTAGGCTACTATCTGTAGCATTCAAAGATTGTGCAAGAGGCATTACTTTCAATCTGGCCTCCCTATTTTGGTCTACCCGTCTACTTTAGGCTTTTGTGAACACCCCACAAAAGCCTGGCTTGAAAACTGTCAAAGGCCTGAATAGTCGATAAAATGGCATGTTTCCAAGTGAAATATCACTTTAACTCTGCCTGTAGATGAGCTATTTCGGCTACTTTTGGCATGACACTGGTACTGTACATAGAACTGGATTTCAGGTCATTGTGTACTGTAGGCCACTGCTCAGCTGTGGCCTGGTCTACATACAGTATGTGGCACATTCTATGTCTGGGTACAGAAACTGATGACGCTGCCTCTCTCTCACCTAAATACCAAATCACAAAGGCAGGCTATAAAATACTGATGGCATTTAGTCTAATTATAGCATGCCAGACAGGGTGACTGGAGTTACTGCACGATTGTGTTTGCACTGCAGAGTGCAAGTGCAAGATCTCCTACTGGTGGAAAGTACATTTACTCAAGTACATTTTGAGGTACTTTTACTTTACTGGAGTATTTACAATTTACAATACTTTTACTTCTACTCCATTACATCTCGGATCCAAATATTGTACCTTTACTCCACTACATTTATTTAGATAGATAGATTTGTATTGTTATTGCAAAACATATTAGGCTAAGCATTTCATTTATAAGCTCACAATGCGTCATGATGCTGTGCATTGTGAACTTATAGATCTGCTATTTTCAAAAGATTTTTATAATAATATATTTTTTGGGGGGGGTTTGCCTTTATTGATAGTTACAGTAGGTTGACAAGAAACGGGGAGAGAGACGTGGGGAAAGACATCAGGTCATCAGGATCGGGACTCAGGCTGGATTACCAGCCTAGGTATTGTAAGTGGGACCCCAAATAATTGGCCATTGGGTTGGCGTGTTCAGAGGACAGATGGGTCGGCTGCGAACGCTTTCGAGTGGGCCTCGACAATCCAGAAAATGTCGGGAACCGCTGGTTTAACCATCAGATTTAGGATCGCTAATCATCGCCGGGTGACGGTTGCCAGTCTCCCATTGTTCCTTGTGTAGCTAGAGTGGCTTCGAGCCTCAGACTGAAGACCATAAAAGCCTAATATCTAACCAGCCCAAGGAAGGGAAGTCCCCTTTAGGCTAGTGTATGAGATGTTAGTGTCCCTTCACCTTTTCATTTTGTTGTACATGTTACAATGACAATAAAGATCGATCTATTCCCGCGCGGGAGACCAGGGTTTGAATCCCCGTTACATTGGTGCCGTGACCCAGAAAGAGTTTCCAAGTGGGGGAGGTCAAACTGGGGGTGAATGTAACAGAGTGACTCAGAGCCTCTGCCTGAGGACATCTCCCAGGGGCCGGGCCCTTCAGGCTAGTGGTTAAGATGTTTGTTCCTGCTCAGGAGACCCAGGTTCGAATCCCGTGGCCATTACACTTACACAGGCAGGCGGCAGCGATGAGGCGCACAGCGTCGTATGGCGGCTGGCAGGTGGGGTAGAAGGACTCCACCAGGTAGTTGGCAAAGGTGAGCGAGATGATGGCCTGGCTGGCCGGCTCGACCAGCAGAATGGACGTCCACAGGCGGATGAAGGCCAGGAAGCCGCCAAACGACTCCAGTATGTAGGCGTAGCTCGCGCCCGACTTGGTGATGGTGGTGCCCAGCTCGGCATAGCACAGCGCCCCGAACACGGAGAAGACACCGCCCAGCGCCCAGACGACCAGCGACAGCCCGTAGGAGTTGCTGTGCATCAGCACGCCCTGTCGGAAAGATCCAGCACTGTTAGAGTTAACTGCCCTGTCGGAGAGATCCAGTGCTGTTATAGTTAACTGCCCTGTCGGAGAGATCCAGTGCTGTTATAGTTAACTGAAAGTAACCAAATAACCAAAACTAGAATAGAAAAAATAATAAAGAAAAGGAAAACGAATAGTTAACTGAAATAAAAAAAGGCGCCCTTTCCACAAACTAAACTAGCAAACAAACAAACTGAAATTGAAAACAACAAATCATATACACAAATGAAAAAAGCAAAACTCTGATAACCTTGGGTGAGACGAAGATGCCAGAGCCGATCATGTTGCCTACGATGAGACAGATGCCGTTCATGAGGGAGATCTCCCTCTTCATCTGCATCTTCCCACTGCTGGGAGCCTTCAGGTCATCCTCAGACGGAACCCGTGATGAACCAGGGCATGTGGACTGGGTCATGGACAGCACCTTGTGTCTGATGCTGCCCATCCTGACAACATGTTTACACAATATTACGAGTCAAACAGTGGTGTCAAAAGTGCTGAAATGTTATACTTGTGTAAAAGTATTCGAAATAATCTGTTACGTGTAAAAGTCCGTAATTCAAGTGACTTAAAGGAAAAGTACAAAAGTATTGGTGTCAAAATGTACTTAAAGTACCAAAAGTAGAAAGTAGTCATTATGCAGAAGGTCTCATTTCACAAGTTTTCAAACGTTTAAAAATCTTTTGAAAATAGCAGATGCAACGCATTGTTAGGTTGTAGATATAGCTATTTTCAAATGGTAGAAATGTATACAGGCAGGGTGGAATATGGATATATTGTATGTTTTGTAATAATAATCTAGTCACAAGTAACTACTGTATAGTAGGCCTAACTAAAGTTTTCAAATAATTGTAGTGAGTAAAAGTACAATAATTGCCTCTGAGTTGTAGTATGTAGTAAAAGTATTAAAGTAATTGGAAATATTCCAGTTAAGTAAATATACCTCAAAATCGTACTTAAGTACAGTACATTCCTTTATACCACTAAAGCCATTTAGTCGAAATAATCTTATCTGATTTTGATTATTATTATCTATTTGGGAGGTTGGGGGGTGAATTTCTATTTTGTCTTCTTCAGCTAAATTAATTGATCAAGGTTTTGTTAAACACAGACTACTATTCAAGCTCAAAACATATTTCAGCATGGGTCACTACTATTTAATGTCAGTTCTGTAACGTGTTCTGTTCAAGTTTATCAAACAAAGCAACAAAGAAGGCTCCCCTGGGGCCAGATGGTGGCAGACAAACACCAGATTGTATACCGGTAATTGTTCTTCTCCCAAAAGGTGACTCAGATGCTCATTATTTCTGTCCGTTCCAAAGGACCTCCTCCTTCAACACGGAAATAAGTTAATGAAACATAAAAAAAACGTACCTTTTGATTTATTTATTCAACAACAGCTGAAAATAACGGCAGACTTCGTTGTGGGCATTGGGGTTTGTCCCACTCAGGGTGGACAGTGTGAGCTGTATTATTATTCCTCAGTGTGGGGCTAGTGAAGGAGACCCAGAGTGGAGATGGTGGATGTTGCAATGCCTCAACAGTGTCTGGGTGTTTTTCCAAGACCACACTCACTGCACTCTCGTATTCCCCTCCTACTATTTTGAGAGAGCAGCCACCCCCACACCGGGAGTGTGGATAACATGGGATAAACATCGTCTGGCCCTGCAGTGCCAAAGTGCCAGCCTAAACTCTGACCCAGACCCAATGTCATGTTCTAGAATGCTTTCTAAGAAAATCCAAACTCCACCAAAACACCATGTCAGCCAGAGAGGTCCTTAATTTGACCGTGCTCATTTCAGGGATCCCCCAGTCTGATATGCATTAGAACAGTGGTTCTCAAAGTGGAGTCCGGAGTTTGGGTGGGTTCCAGCCTCCAGGGGGTCCCCGCCCCCCCAGATAAAGGATTGATAGTATAGGAACCAAATGGGACACTTAACAGTTCTGTAACTCGGGTCCATTTGTTTTGCACACTCTCAGTTACCAGACCCGTAAGGGTCCATTTGTTTTGTACACTCTCAGTTACCAGACCCGTAAGGGTCCATTTGGAACCCATGGTGGTCCTCGGACCAGGCGTTGAGAAACATTGTCCTATAGAATCAATATAACATGTGTGTGTTTCAGCTACAGTGCGGTATAACAAGATACCACATTTTTTTCTATTCAGTCTGTGTCTCATAGGAGGGATATGGGCAGGCCTCGGCCATGGCTCAGTGGTCCAGGCATTGGCTGGTAATCCAGTCTGGCAGTGTGCCGCGGGTTCGACTCCCGATCCCGACGGCCTTTACTGCATGTCTTCCCCCCATCTCTCTCCCCATTTCCTGTCAGCCTACTGTCTGTCCCTCCATAAAAATAAAAAAATAAAGGCAAAAGCGACAAAAAAAAACATTACAAAAAATATCAGAAATCATATAGGCCTACAGTAGAAAATGTTACCATGCACATATTTAAAGCCCTTGTTTTTTCGTTCTATGTATTAATGTAATGTATTGTATAAATGTATTGATGTAACATTATTATATATTTAAAAACAAAAAGCATAAAAACATGGCATTATGAGGCCAGAGGAGATTTGGAAGCACATCTACCCTAACGGCTTGCCTTCATTACTGTACTTACTGTATATTTGGCAGGCAGAAACCTTGTATCTCCATAGGCCTATATAGTTTTTTTAAACGAAAGCCCACTGCGTTGTAAAGTAGCGAAAATACTGCCATTCCACAAGTTCTCAACACGTCATATCTGCTATTTTTATATATTTCTATAGAAAGTGAAAGTGTGTCTGTCGGTTTCATAAATATTTAACCAATGCAAAGTATTGACAAGAGCTTCTGAATAAATAATAACTACATTGGTGCATTGGAACATGTTGTTTTTGGACATACAAGGTTTCTATACTTGACAGCCGTGTTGGAATTGGAAAGCTCACCATGGCAGTAGCTGCCCCTGGAGAAATGTAGCTTGAAAAGCTACAGCTAGAAGATGTATCTCAGCTACTTTGAGCTACTTTTTTCAGTGTTAAATTGATAATGTACGTGGTTGGTTGGTTGGTCTCTTATCATACATTAGCTCATGGTTTGGCTGGTACTTCAGCGGTCGCAGGACGGTTGTCCATCTTAACTTAGGTGGGTAGATTTTGAAGGTGCGTTTTACCAATGGAAATACATAAATTGGCCTCGCTCTGCGCACATTCGTATTATGAAAGGCATATCGGCCCGTGTTGAACGCACTGGCCCGTGTTGAACGCACACACATTATGGCTTACCGCGTTGCTGAATATTTTAGCATTGTGGGAGTGTCCATATGTTAATTATTTTCGCTTTGCGCAATTTGCTATTAAGCCCCTTGACCTAAAGACACTCAGCGCATAACGATTAGACGTGGGTCTGACCACCTCATAAACGCAAAAAGCACTGTTTGATTTGACACTTGAGCGGCTCTGAGAGGCTGCTAGAGTGTTGCCATGTCTGTTTATTATAAGCGGCTTATTTTTCTGTAAAGTTGCTTTCTGTGTTGTTGCTTTTCTTGTTTCTAAAGTGGTTATTTGGGCTTTTCTCCTAATGTTGTTTAAACCAGTGATCCTCACACAGCACATTCCCATGTCAAGGATCCCCAGATGAATGCATTTGCCCAACTAAGGACAGCTAATCCAAAAATTAAATAAAATGATTACTTTTGAAAATAGCAGATCTATACCAGCTCACAATGCATCACATTCATTCATTAAAACTATGAACTCTGACTGCAGGGGGATATATAATGATCATTATAACAATGTGCAAGAACATATTTAAAAAGAAGGAAGAACTTTATATTTGTGGACAATCAAAATATGTTTTTTTATTTTAATGTGGTGTCATTCAAATTAATCTGGATATGGCAGACTCACTATTTAGAAAATAAAAACATGGCACTTCATTTAAAATAGGTTACAGACCCCTGTTATATGCGCTTATTTTTATAGACCTATTTACTTGTTTCTATGAGACATGGCAGTTTTGCGTCTTTTTAAAAAAAATGTTGAGATTAGAAACGGCCATAATTCTTTCATTTCTCAACCTTAAAAATAAATAAAAACATCTCCATAATCCGTGGGAAATGTGCTTTCATATGCTGTATCACACCCGATTCAAGTCTTCTTCAATAAAATGCTACGAGCGAACTCAGCGAAGACCATACCATCGGGGCCACAGCATTACGCAGCACGCATTCAACTCATTCCTTCGTCGTGACTTGAATGAAATAAAATATAATAAACGTTATTTTACTGGTGTTTTTCAATAGAAACAAATAAAGAGCGTGTGTAGGGCGGCTAGGCTACTGTGTGCAAGTGCAACAGTGCATATACATGCATGCACTAGGCTATATTTCTTCCGTGTCGGGATGGTGATTGAGCTCTTCAAGTTCACAGCCCGTTTGGTCTTTCATAAAAAAACGTTGATATTAGCCTATAAACACTCATGGTTCTCTCATTTCTCAACCGTTTTATTAAATGTAAAAATCTCCATATTCCTTAGGAATCTTGCTTTCATTCGCTGTATTGTACATGGTTCTATCGTTATCGAATTAATTAATTACCAATTTGCCAATATGCTGCTATCTACTCGCAATTCCATTCCGATCTGAAAGGTGGGTCTGTTCTTTTGAGGCATAAAGGTGACAGCATGCAGTGCAATAGGAATAATTAACCCAAATGTGACAAAGGCATGTCATGTCTTCTATGGTGCCAGCCTGAAGAAATGTCATACCACGATCCCCAAAGTGCGCATTCCGTATGTGACATCAGCTGACTGGTAAAGAGAATAGTACGGACATGTTGATTGGGTACGTCTCAAACACGCCTTAAACACACCCATGACTAATTCAAGGCCGTTTTGCGCACTCCGGGGGGTGTCAAAAGCGCTTCTTAACATGCCCAAAATTGCAATATGACATACTACACGCCCCCAGATCATAATACTGTAATTAGATTAGTAATATAGAAGTAAGTAAAATAGAAGTCCTAAATCGACCCCATAGTGTTTCACACTGCCTTCTGGACCTTGTGAAGCATTCTGATACCAGGGCCAATCAGAGGCGGCTGGTGGCCCTCAAAGCAATCAGAATGTGGTTCAATGGGGTTCTGATACAAGAACACAGTAATCATATAAAAATGTATATATTAATTTCCTGTTTTTGCCCCTGTTTGTAGCTTGAGTAGCTAAGCTCAAAAAAATGACCCAAAATGTAACTACTTGACGAACTACTAGCTCAGCTACCGCAAGTTACAGCTAAATGTAACGTAGTTACTAGAGCTGGGACTCGATTAAAAAAATTAATCTAATTAATCAGAGGCTTTGCGATTAATTAATCTAGATTAATCGCATTTTAATCGCATATCAATATTCAACCCGAGAACAGCGAGAAACCTTTTTTTTAAATGTTTTTTGGTATCCCAGTGATTGAATCAACGAATAGTGACTACAGGATACCACTCATTTTCAACATTTTACTGTCATTAATATACCTGTTGTGGAAATAATAATAAAAAGTCACCCCATTCTGTGTTGCCTAGAACTGGAGGTCTGAAAAAAAATAAGTAACAGTAACAAGTACATCTCAGTGACATCACAAAGCTGTACTTACTTCATATTGTTACTGTTTTTTGTCAGACCTCCAGTTCTAGGCAACACAAAATGGGGTGACATTTTATTATTTCCAGTTTTCAGTAGCCTACTATAGAAAAGCGCCCAGTGAGAAACGTTCCGCGGTGAAAGAAAAGGTGCGATTAATTTATCTGTAGTTAATCGCGATGAATTTTTCTGTAGTTAATTAATCTAAATTAATCGCAATTAGTCCCGGCCCTAGTAGTTACGTTGCTCAGCTACATTAATGCTCCCCAATACTGGCTGACAGCAACGATTTACAGTATGATCAAAACAACTCCCTGCAGTAGACTTGTTGTCAGTGTCTCATGTGACCGTGGTGACCTTACTTCCTGTGGGTCTATGGGAGCAGGTCCCAGTGTGGGAAATGTTGGACTTGGGAGGAGACATTATCTTGTTATTGAGGAAATGAAAACATACTGTAGTACTAGCGCTGGGCAATTCACTGAAAATGTATGAAAACCTCTACCTTGTTTTTATGTTTTAAATTTCATAAAGATCAATGAATCTACATGAAGATATTCTAAAACGTTTCATTATTTTATGTATATATAATTTTTTTAACAAAATTAATTGGTCAGATTAGTCACTTAAGTCCTAATTTTCTTTATTTGTACAATGGTGTCATGCTAAAATAGCCAATCTAAATGCTCATGTGTCACGATGCGAGGCATTGTTGTGAGCTTGTAGATCTGCTATTTTCAATATAAAACATCTTTCATTAAACATAATCTAGGCTAAAATACAAAATAAATCATATCACCCAGGCCTGTATGTTTTCATAAACAGTATACAGAACATTTGTACTTCATGATGAGGGAAACCATAAAGTAGCAATTACATTTAACTGTAAGACAGACAATCAAGTAAGAATTCCCACCATCTGCAAGATTCATTCTACCAAAGAATTGTACTCTTGTACATAGTGTGAATGAATTTTGTAATAAAACCATGGGCTGAAGATGACAACCTCTTCCACGTCAATAATACTACAACTACTGTGAAGTCACCACCTGTTTTAAGGAAGTGGAAGTCAGCAAAGAGGCTGTAAATATGTCAGCTCTCTCGCTTCCCTTTTCAGAGAAACAATGTACATACTGTAAGACATGTGCAAGTGGCCATAGATTTACACGCACGCTTTAGGAACACAAGCCAATTCTTCTGATGAGGAAATAGCAGTTATCACTCGAGTGAAATTTGGCACAAACACACCTGATAGTGAACTAGAAAAAGTGCCCTTCTGGGCACAGGTCTCCACCAGGAGGATAGGAATGTTTAGGAAATGGGTGGGCTATATTCCTCAGCCTAGTAGGAAAGTGCGTGAAAGATTTCACGTCAAATTGCACGCTGCGTTCATGATTTGAGGCTTTTTGTTCAAAACAGGCCAATCCTGCAAAATTTGAGAGCCAATGTTAGCCAATTAGGATGGAATATGAAATATCAGACACATCCGTCTTGAGCACATGACTATGGAGATACTGTGTAACGATGCGGGATTTTTGGACAAAATCCGGAGGAGTAATATCTAAAAATGTGTCGGCCTCCTGGTGGCGCTCTAAAAGCCAGATGTGAACTAGAGAGACTGTGTACCAATTTGCGCGATGTTTGGACAAAATCTGTAGGTGTACTGTGCAAAAACTTGTTTTGCACAAAGCGGCCTCCTGGTGGCGCTATAACAGGCCGTTCTGGAAATTTGGGGCAGAGGTTCATCGTTGGCATCCAGGGAGTGTGTGTGCAAAATTTGGCATCGACCGGGTTAACGGTGCCGGAGATTAGCTGCTCACGGACACACACACGGACGGACACACGGACGGACACACGGACGGACGGACGGAGTGCAAAACATACTCTCCCCCCATGCTTTCGGCCTGGTGGAGACAATAACTGACCTGTTCACAAAAGCAAACAGGTGCTAAGGTCATTTAGGCAGACAAAACTATAGTAACAGTCTTATTAATGTGATCGTTGTAGTAAGTGAACAGTTGATATGTGCAGACAGACAGACCTATCAGAGATCTCTCCCTACCAATATGTCTGGTGGTGACATAAGAATTCAATGTAGGGGCCAAAACTGAGTGAAAAACAATTTGGAGATTTGAAAAAACTGTTCAAATAAATAAAAATATATAGCAAAAGTAGCAGATCTACAAGCTCAAAACAGGGTGCGCACGCTTATCCGACACACCAAAAGTCATGCTTGTGGTTAGGGTTAGGTTAGGGTTTGGGGTAGGATGTCAATTTAATGCAGTGCCGTCTCCAGGCTCAAATCAGCAGGGGGGCATAATGTTTTCCAAAGGCGGCACTTAACTTTTCAAACCCCCCTATGTATAACAAATATTACTATTTACTATTTACTATTAACAAAGTGATGCTTGAAAAATGCTACAATTATGCAGCAGCACCAACAACAAACAAAGAAATACAAATATGTTGAGCATTATAATGTCTTCTGCATGCATATAGTACCTTGTATTTCTATTAACTATTCAATTCATTTGAACATGTATATATTTACAATAATCATGAAGAACTTATAGATTTAACATTTGTTAAACATTTAAATATTGGTAGGGTAGGGTACTACTGGCCAATCTGGACTGGAGGGGCACAAAATCCAATCTGGGGGGGCAATGCCCCCCTGTAGAGAGTGAGACGGCACTGGTTTAATGACTGTCGGACTGTTAGTATGTCGGAACTTATGCTTGTACCCCTCAAAGCACGTCTCTTTGTGCGTTTTGAGCTTGTAGATGCTGCTACTTTTGATGCTTCAGTGGCCGTTTTCTCTTGATGTTCTTTCTAGTCCCTATGCTGAATATAGAGGTCTATGTCTTGCGAATGTGAGAAAGACCAGGTTCCACAGTAGGCCTGGCCCATGAGTTGAAATTACATAAGTGGCACACAGCACTGCGGTTGACTTTTAAATAGATGAAAGCTAAGCATAATAATAGTCTTTAACCACTTTAACCCAATATGGTCCCTCAGGGCTCTGTACTAGTGTATTTTCTGTTCTCGTGGGGAAAGCTGTAGCTGAAAATAGCCGATCGACAAGCTCACCATACTTCACAACGTGACACGTTAGTTAGTTAGCTTGTCGCTCGGCTATTTTCAGCTAATGGCTTCCCCACAATACGGATGCTGTGGTTTAAGTGGTTAAATGACATTTAGTACAGGGAAGATAGAGCGACCGCTGCATTCAACTGACTGCTATTGATGTACGATGCTTTACAACCTTTTCTGGATCAGGGCCCATACTAACGAATGTAGCATAAAACTCATTTGTTAAGGTTTTAGAGAAATAAAATCTTAAGTGTTTTGCCATTTATTTGGGGGCCCACTTGCAATATCCTCCCGGCCCACCAGCGGGCTCAGACCCACAGGTTGGGTAATCGCTGCTGTACATCAATGCAATAAGGATACATGTCTATAAAAAAGTGAAGCAGGTTTTATGTGGACTTATCCGTATGAATTATATCTACAGAGCTAAAAGATATAAAGCTCTGCGTGTTGCAGGACTTCTGCAGTGAAGAGACCAAGGAAGATCATTATTATTATATAAGATCAGGTATAAATAGAAACTGTTAACCAGTCTTTCCCTGTCTGGAACATAGGGCAGGATATTTGGGAGCAGGAAGATAAAGTGACGCTTTGCAATCCCTCGCTTTGCATACACGCAACTTTAGACCGATATGTTACAATTACATCCTCTTATCTCAGTTTCCCAGCAGATCTCGTTCACGCGGCGATAAAACTTGCAATAAAACTGTGCAAGGAAGCAGCACCCCGGAGGAGGCTCATTTCATGGCACATTTCATTCATCATTTGACACAGTCAAGTTGTAACACTTTCCAAACACAGATCAAGTTGTGCAAGGTTGTCTATATTGTACTGAAGTCCCAAGAGTCGGCCAAGAATCTGGGTGAAGTGCCTGTTCCTGTGAAAATACCTCATAGTTGCTATTATTAACACTGCAGAGTTCCTTGCACAAGGCATCAATGTCCATGATTTAATGCTTGTGTGCTTTAATACAAACACACAGATTCTCCTGTGTGTGTGTGTGTGTGTGTGTGTGTGTGTGTGTATACGCATTGCAACCTCACACCCACCATGGGTGTTAACATGTATGAATGTGGTGATCCTTGGCAGAAATCACCTAACGTTGCTATGATATGACTCAATGTTTTAGCTGCCTACCAGCCAGTCCTTGTGCCACTGTACTGTAGTTTGCCCAGATCCACTGGGTACCATGGGCCTTTAGCAGGTTCTGCTAACTTTGCGTGCAATGGAAACAAGGAAAAAAAAAAAACATCAAATGTGAGTTAAATCCCAAACAAATGCATAGGGTCAGGGTGCTGAGTCAGATTAATTAGGCTCTGAGCTGGGTCTAACGGTCACACTACTGTACTTCAGAAGTGTAAAGCCTACTTCATGCTCCGTCGCCGGGTTAGGTTTATGACGAAAATAGCAGACGATGCGTCTAGCAAGAATTTGGCTTCAGAGTCCCGTTCACTTTCCTTCTATATGGGAGCAAGGGGGTGGAATGTCTGGTTGCGGTGTTCTGATGCGACGCCTTCAACACAGAAATAAAAGTGAACTCTGAAAGAACTTGGCTGTTCCCTCCTACCGAGCTCCGTCAAACAGCTCACTCAGAATGAATGGAAAGCAAATAATGTATTTTACTATAACTTAAGTGCATAGCATGATCATAACGTGAGCCCACGGTTTATAGCTCTTGGGCGATATATAATAATATGGGATATAACTTTGATTAATGCTCTCTGAGCAAGGTTTTGAACACAGTAGCTTTGCTTTGTGTCTTTAACGATGACTCCTTTTTTTTTAGTGCAACATCAATGTGACAACATGTCACTTTGGACTAATAATTATTTGCTGTGAGAACCTGAACGAGTGAAGGAACCATCATTCATCATGGGTCCGAGTCCGGTTAACAATCCAAAGATCACCTCGAGAGAGAGCTCCGTGACAGTAATCCACAGCCTGCCACGGTCAGCTCCTCAAGGTCTTTATAATTATTCTGTACAGTGTCTCCACCTTTGTACTCCAACACGGTGGTTCTCAAAGTGAGGTTCGGGGTGACTGGGTCATGTTTTGGGGGGGGGGGGGGGGGGGGGGGGGCTACAAGGCGGGGCTACAAGGCAGGGGCGCTGGGCACTGGCCCACCCGTCGGGGAGCACAGGCCGGATGGGAAGGGCTGCAGCCCCAGCTGTCGGTTGTCCTGCAGCTTGCGGACGACGATGCGGCAGAAGTACTCGTTGTGGCGGTCGCACGTGTCCAGCAGCCGGCGGACCTTGTCGGTGCGCGTGGGCCGGCCCTGCACCAGCTCGTAGTCCTCCACCATCAGGAGCTGGCGCGCCAGCAGGGCGTCCAGGCTCTGGTTCAGGCACGCCTCCGTCATCTGGGAGACGATCTCCTCGCGCCGCTCGCCGATCCAGCGGGCAATGGGACCCTGTGAGGGCGGGGAGTGGCTCGGTGGCGGAAAGACGTCCGCTGTTTTAATTTTAAGAAAGAAAGGGACGAAGAGAAGAGGTTCCGGTTTGAGTTCTACACGCAACAGATGTGATGTGACACTAAATGATACTCCAGTGAGGGACTGGTGTGTCATTTAGGGTGAATTTTGGATTATAATCCAATAGAATTTGTTGAACTGTAGCTTCGGGCAGGTAAGCATACAGTGTACGCTGGTATACAGCGTAGGTCACAACATCCGTCTGACATACTGTAGGCACATTCACATGGGACCCTGTGAGGGCGGGGAGCGGCTCGGCGGCGGGAAAAACTATAGGCGACCGGGACCTTTGCAGTCCGTGCACCCTTACTGTGGAATGCCCTACATGGAGAATATCACCTAGATCTACATATATGGAGCCGGTCAGCAACTCTACATCTGACCTCAAACTCTTAGGTCTCCATATACGTATGGAGCTGACCTGTTCCAACATTCCAATTATGTTGATCCTTTCTCACCCGTCCTTCCTCTTCGATGTCTCTCCTTTGACTGATACCTGTCCAGTCAAGCTCTAGACAAATGAAAATGAAGGCCTGGCCCTACCTGGGCCCAGACTGGACCCTAACTGGGCTGGCCCCGAGGACCCACCTGGCCTTACTAATTAATTAGCACACATGTTACGCCCTACACGGCCCGAAAAGAAGGAATAAAATCACACCTGTGTGAAGTGAGTGGGGCAACTCCGTGTGGGGGTCTCCGGAGGTTCCAGACCCACAGGAACGCCCCCGGGGTACTGGCCCGGTCCGAAATGGTTGAGAAATGACAGAGTTACCGTGTGGGGAGTGTACTGTACTGTACTGTCACACCCGAAATCATCATATATACAGTTAAGTGTGTGTGTGTGTGTGTGTGTGTGTGTGTGTGTTTTGTGTGTGTGTGTGTGTGTGTGTGTGTGTGTGTGTGTGTGTGTGTGTGTGTGTGTGTGTGTGTGTGTGTGTGTGTGTGTGTGTGTGTGTTAGGCTGCGCAACAGTGACACTTGGTGGTGAAAACCAACAAAACGCTATTTTCGTGCTAGGACAGACCCAGCCAGCCAGGGACACACATAGCTGTCTATAGGAGTGGTTACACCACTCAAAAAGGTCCATAAATGGACATTCCCAGACCTGTAGTTTCAGCGCGACCTTCTCAGGGCGTCTTACTGGTATTCTTTTTGAGACTCGGCCTTATAGATTGAAATGTGCTCAGTTTTGGCTCATTTCTGAGCGTTCCCATAATTAGCCGCTACGCACATCCCTGGTCGTGATCATGCGACCCACTGTGAGCTTGTAGATCAGATTTGAACATTGACAATGAACATGCCCAAAATAATGATTATTATCATTTAACTTAATTATTAGATTAAAGGACCACTTCACCACTTTTCAACCTATTTTCATATAATAGGTCCTCACTAATAATCATGATAAAATGGCACGATTTTTTTCTACTCGGTCTGTGTCTCATAGGAGGGCTGTGAGCAGTTCAGAAACCGTCTTCCAGTGACATCATCGATAGGGAATATAAGCTATTAGAAACTGCAGGCTTTCTAGTCCTGAAAAGTTGCAATGCGAAAATGGAAGCCATCGTTCTAACGATAATGAAAATCTAAACATTTTTGTAAAACAATCTTGTTTAAAAAAGAATCTGCCTAATGATGATGTCACTGGAAGACGGTTTCTAAACTGCCCACAGCCCTCCTATGAGACACAAACTGAGTAGGAAAGAATTGTGCCATTTTATCATGATTATTAGTGAGGGCCTATTTTATGAAGATAGGTTGAAAAGTGGTGAAGTGGTCCTTTAAGTTATCGATATTCTTCTTACGATAGATTCAATCAATATGTTTTAAATAACAGTTTGCACCCCTAGTTACCTGGTTTTGGTGGCTGTGGCGGTGGTGGTGGTGGTTGTGGTTTCAGAGAGGGCTCAGACGGAGGTTTGAGGGTCATCTCTGCCAGCGCGGTCTGACACTCAGGAACAGGCAGGCATGGGTTCGTAGGGATGTTTAAGTCTTTATGAAAAGAAGCAGCAGCAGCAGCAGCCGGGAATAAGTCGTTCAGATTGTTGCTGGTTGGGCTCTGGGCCCGCAGTGGCTGAGGAGGCTCCAGCGAGTGAGGCATGAATGATGACACTCCTGGATGAGACAGGAGAATAGTAAGGATTGGGAAGAGATTGTGTATTCGGAATTAAAATATCGTTGCTGTCGGGCAGAAACCTATTATTTATTATCTTTGTTTTTATTTTTATTTTTCATTAAACGGATGGGTCACATTGGGCATCACAGTACATATCGATAGATATAGATATAAATAGAGGGCAAACAAAAGATAAAGCAAAAAACATGAGCGCAACAGATACATTTATGACATCATTAATGACAGAACAAATGACAGTGTTCACCTCTTTCATACAAAAATCCTTTACAAAATATCCATTCCCATGTATAATATCCATTTCAGCCAGTATCTGTAAAACTTTTCTGTGCTTATCCTAACGGCGAAAGTAAGTTCCTCCATCTCGTATATGTTTTGTACAATGGCTGTCCACTCTCCCTTCTTAGGCGGGCTTTTATCTAGCCACTTTTTGGGTTATTGCCTTTTTTGCTGCCACTAGCAATATTTTAAGAAGGTATTTGTCTGGGGTATTGCAGAAACCTATTCTAAACTTTCTACTTGATCATACCACAGCATCACACAAAGTAGCAGATCCACAAGCTCGAAATGCAGCACAAAGCGATGCGTTTTGATGTCGCAGATCTGTTACTTCACTTCGTACTTTTGAATTTGAATCCAGAAAAGTAACAGTTTTGAACAGTATTCGTAAGACCCCCGTCTTACACAAAGTATTTTCAACGTACCTTTTTAATTTCAAGGACCACCCAGGTTGATATGTATGATTAGGCCACAGACCCCACATTAGATAGGATTTTGTTATTTTTTGGGACCCCAATCTCCGCCGTAAAGTGTTGATTTATCTCAGAGAGCGCGCGTTAAAAGGTGTGATGTCATTACCTGTACCAGGAGGGGTGTTGGAGTTAGTGAGGAAGCCGGGCTGGGATATCTCCGTCTCCTGGGAGGAACAAGACTCCGAGCCAGAGGTAGAGCTCTGCTGAGGGAGAGACACACAGTAATGAGCCAGAGGTAGAGCTCTGCTGAGGGAGAGACACACAGTAATGAGCCAGAGGTAGAGCTCTGCTGAGGGAGAGACACACAGTAATGAGCCAGAGGTAGAGCTCTGCTGAGGGAGAGACACACAGTAATGAGCCAGAGGTAGAGCTCTGCTGAGGGAGAGACACACAGTAATGAGCCAGAGGTAGAGCTCTGCTGAGGGAGAGACACACAGTAATGAAACAGAGCCAGAGGTAGAGCTCTGCTGAGGGAGAGACACACAGTAATGAAACAGAGCCAGAGGTAGAGCTCTGCTGAGGGAGAGACACACAGTAATGAAACAGTTCAGAGGTAGAGCTCTGCTGAGGGAGAGACACACAGTAATGAAACAGTTCAAGACACACTATGGCCCCTTTTCCACTATGGGGTGGAACCAGAACTATCCAGAACCTGAACCTATTTTTTTTAGTTCTGAGTTTGTTTCCACAGCGCACAGCGCGGTACGGCACGGTTTCAGACCAGGTTCTCAGAACCTTTTTTCGGCCCTGCTTTTGAGGTAGTACTAACGCTGAGTTCTGGGAACCTATGGGCGGGGCCAGCAGCGCTGCTGCTCTCGATTGGTCGAGCTGAGGTGACAGCACTCTGAGCACTGAGGAGACCGGAGCGAGGAGAAGCGAGAAGCGCACACAACACAACAGCGCACATTTTAAACTCCTAAGTGCGACACAGCGACAGCGGACACACATAAAAATAACCTGGAAAAGCACACAGAAACACTATGGCCACGAGAGAGGGAGAGACAGAGCTTGTGTGTGCGTGAGGGAGAGAGAGAGAGAGCCATAAAGCTGTCGCGACGAGTTGTTTGCTTGCAGTTGTTGTTCTACACTACAGCTAACAGCTAGGCTAACTGCAGATGTGTGTGTGTGCGTGTGCGTGTGTGTATGTGTATGTGTTTGCGTGCGTGTATGTGTTTGCGTGCGTGTGCTCGCGCGCGAGAGCGCCATATAATCTATTCTAAATTGCCAGAACAGAATTTTCTTTCTTTTTCAGGGCAAGGCATTAGGCATATCATTACTAGAAATGTGCTGTACACAATACTACACATTGGAAGAATTAAATTCAACTAGCACAACGGTTAAATGATTTGTATTTGCACATTTCTTGATATTGACATTACAACTGGACTGGATGTTATGGCACAATTTGCTCAATCTGCTCAAGAGGCACTATAATTGCAACCCACACAATGTTAAATGCTATATTCAAAAGGTGGGTTATCATTTATCATATGAGCTATAGCCTATATGATATATATTTTTCTCTTGCAGTTTAAGCAAAATATTGTAGACAGGTAAAGGTTGGAGAACAACTGGTCGAATGCATTTAAAACGGGTGTTTTACTGTTGTCCCACTCCCCACATGGAAAGGAAATCCATATCGGCAAATATAGCCTATATATAATGTATGCTGCATATATACATGTTCATATAAACTACAGTATGTGCATATACAGTATATGTATTATGTATAGGAAATATATGTGACAGCTGTGGCATGTGGCTGCCACAGCTGTGGCACATGTGGCATATAAAAATATGTTCATATTATTGGTTTAAAAAAGTACAATAAAGCAAATAAATTTGAAAATAGACAATCTACAAGCTCACGTGTCTCATCGAGCTTGTAGTTTGTCTATTTTCAAATGGCCGAAATGTATTTAAGTAGAATACTATATACAGCTACTTTCCACCACTGTTGAATAATAACCAGTCATTATTTAAACATGAATATCTCTGTATTCCGGGACCCCCCCGCCATGCCAAGGGGGAGGGGGCCCTGCCGGCCGAGCTACTCAGCAGTGGGGGAATAGGGGGGGGGGGGGGGGGGGCAGACTTAACAGGTTCTGGGTTCTGGTTATATGGAAACGGAAGCAGAACTTGGTTCTGGAACTACACATGGTTCTTGGTAGTTCTGGGTCCTGGAAAGTTCTGGTTCTGGTTCTGGTTCCACCCCATAGTGGAAAAGGGGCCTATGTGTCTACGTTTTGTTTACTCGTGGCCACTCAACAGATCCAACCCATTCTGACCTGAGATCAGATTCATACGAGGTTTCCACTGGACACACACACTGGTCTGATGAACCCATTCTGACCTGAGATCAGATTCTAAAAATGTCACAGTCGTTCTTCGATTTTTTTCAAAAATAGCAGACCTACAAGCTCGTATCGCGCCACTCGGTGGCGCGATATGAGCTTGTAGATCTGCTATTTTTCAATAGCTAAAGCATAACATGATGCCGACACCAAAATGGGTGCCCGGTCAGAATGGGTTAAAAATATGTGCTCCATTTCACCACTTAAACCGTTTCCAAAAACAGCAAAAATAGTCAATCTACAAGCTCACAAGGCATTGTGACGTATTGTGAGCTTGGGACATAAAATAAAACTTCTAAAGTATTTAGCAGTTGCCAAATATAGCTGATCTACAAGCTCAGGCAACACATTGTGAGCTTGTAGATCAGCTATTTTTGGTGAAGATGTTTGGTGTGAAAATGGCGCACCAAGTACAGTACAGTGCAACTCAGCGTATAGACCAGAGGGTTTAAGTGGTTAAGGTGGCGAGTGAAAGCATGTCAAGTCAAACAGTGTTCTGCCTTACGGGAGTCCTGTAGAAAGGTGAAGGGGGTTCTGTATTGACGGGTTTGTCCTCTCTCTTCTTCCCACACGTGGCAGTGCAACAGCCTGCACCCCTCATCAGCTGTGGACACACATGCACACGCACACACACACACAGTGAAAAATGATTCAAAGCAAACCTACAGGTAGACAGTGAAATAGCACTAATACCACCATCAGAATCACTTCATTGGCTGAGTATGTTCACGCATGCACGCACGTACGCACACACACTTTATTGCTGAGATAAGAGATAAACAAACGCAATACATTTGTAATCCACATGAAATTGATCACACTGCGTGCACACACAGAGACAGACACACAGAAAACAAGGAAGGATGTGTGCAACCGAGTCAATAGTGTTGAAATGTCCAGTCATTCATTTGTCAGAAGTTGAACTGCTTACCCTGCTGAATAAATCAGCTCACACCAGCATGAGTAATAACTACTGTAAGTAAGTAAGTGTTGTTCAACAAGATGGCCTACTTTTTTTATGCACCCAAATAATCGTGATTAGTATCGCTACGCGAGGCTATTATAACGCAGCAATCGAACTGGGTTACTTAAAATGACACACCATCACAGCCACTCATCGTACGGCAATTTTGGAGTAGGTGTCCAAGAGGCCATAGAGAAGTGTGTGTTCATTTCATTGTTGCTGTTCTAGATGTTACATTATTTGCCTTATTTGCCTTTACCCACTTAGTTATTATGCATTACTGATGAATATTTATTTAAAAAGAAGCATATCTAAGCATGTCTAAGTATTTCATGAAAGCACAATGTAGTCATTCCCACAGTTGATACAGACCAAAGGTATTCTGATATTACCTTTTGTCCATGTCACCTAGCCCTACTCTGACCCCTGACTGACCTTTGACTTCTTGACCTCCAGCACCGCCTCCAGGAAGTCAATCTCATCGAATCGTCTCAGCATGGGCTCCAGTTCAATCAGACACTCTGGATGAGAGACAGACAAATACAGCATAAGGTACAGTTCAGACACTCTGGATAAGAGACAGACAAATACAGCATGAGGTACAGTTCAGACACTCTGGATAAGAGACAGACCAATACAGCATAAGGTACAGTTCAGACACTCTGGATAAGAGTAGTCCAGAGGACCTTCGCGCGACGGCGCATAAAGTAGGCTTGAGGGGCTGCCTGCAGCTGACTGAAATCATGCCGGGGAGACATGGTTCTGCTGCCGCGATCATGAGGAGCGCTCCCTCCATTCTAATGACGGGCGAATGGAGGTGAGGTTTGGAGGACAACTGCTTCACATCGCTATCGTTGTTTACAGAAACCATGGATTATATATTTCAAGAGCGAGAGATCACAGTACACATCCTAAGCATTCTTCCGCCCCTCGTCTGAACTTTATAAAGGAGGGAGACTAATGTGTTTGTGAAAATGAAAACAACACATAAGAAATGTGTTACATTTCTAACAATCCTAAGAAGGCAGCATTGGTACATGTTTCACTTCCTCTGGGCGGTCACATTCAGGCTGATGCTATTTGGTGAAGTGGCATCAAACTCTACTGCCACATGTTACCTAGGCGGGTAATATATATAGTTGTCTAATGTGACATAGGCCTACTTTAACTACGTAGGTGGTATGGTATGGGACCTATGGTGAATGAATTATATTAATTATTTATCTGCGAAGTACGAACATATTCGTACCCCCCAGCTATGGGACGTTATCAGCCATGTTCGTAGTCGTACCCCCTTGTATACTCCGTGTATATAATGGTTGAGGCCCACAGCCGTGTTTAACATTGATCCGGTTGCTATGCAACGCCTCCGTCATCCCCAGCTATGTGACGTTATAACTCATCTCCATTTATCACAGTTCAAAGCAGGATTTTCAAACCTCCATAAGTCGAAATCTAAGAGTGCTGATCTTCAGCCATCCTAAATTCGGATGTCATTTGTGACTTTGTACCGTATCGCTCCCGTCATGTAAACGTTTCTGGCGAGAGGTAAACACTAAACAGTGTGCGCTAATGATAGAAAATGTGTACAGTGAGTGTGTGCAGGGGGGTGCTGCCGGGAGGAAATAGATAGCATAGATAGAGATACAGCTAGCAGCAAAAAAACATCGTCTGCCTTTCAATTCTGTAAGGGAACATAAACTTATCTCCTCTCACTATAGAGCTACCCCATAAACTCGTTAATCATAAATCAGATTTCAGTAAATAAAGACATAAAACACATCACTGTATCGTGCAAGTTTAGAGACAATTTGACAGTACTGAGATGTAAGAATGTGTTTGTATCCATTCACATTGTGCTAACACTTTTAAGTCACAAGGCCCAGATATGGTGTAGCTCACTGGTTCTCAGTGAGCTCCCCCAGGGGTCTTTGAAGGGGTTCCGCAGGGGGTCCCTAGCAAAGCTCACACCACTCTAACCCTAATTTATACTTTTATACACTTTTATACTCCCCCCCCCCCCCTTAAGATATTGAGCAATGTTGGAATCATTTACAAACATTTTAACGACACAAATCTTCTGTTAGGTCCCTGGCACAAAGTTCTTCCAGATGGGAGTCTGTGGCCAAAGACATATCAGTTTATTCAAACCGGGCACCCATTTTGGTGTCGGCATCATGTTATGCTTTAGCTATTGAAAAATAGCAGATCTACAAGCTCATATCGCGCCACCGAGTGGCGCGATACGAGCTTGTAGGTCTGCTATTTTTGAAAAATCGAAAAGCGACTGACATTTTTTTAATCTGATCTCAGGTCAGAATGGGTTCATCAGACCCAGTGTGTGTCCGGCGGAAACCTCGTATGAATCTGATCTCAGGTCAGAATGGGTTAATATGAACAGGTTTGGTTTGAGAACCACTCAAGGTGTATAGCTTACTGAGGAAGGAGGGCCGTTCGTCGGGGTTGGTGGTCCAGCCAGAGGCCATGAGGCTGATGAGGGTCTCTCTGTCGGGGATGTCGGGGGGCAGGCTCTCTGTGCCCGTGTCTGGACGCAGCCCATTCATCACGCTGAACATGATCTGTATGGGGTTGGTCGCCCCTGCGGACACGGACACGGACACGGACACACACACACACACACACACACAGAGACACAGACACAGACACAGACACAGACACACACACACACACACACACACACACACACACACACACACACACACACACACACACACACACACACACACACACACACACACACACACACACACACACACACACACACACACTCTTTCTCAAACAGTGGTCCATGCCATGGCAAAATTACAGGTTGTCTACAAGCTCACAATAGTTTGTACTTGTAGAGCTTGCAGATTGGCTGTTTATGGTGTGACACCAACATGTCGAATCTGGCTTTTAGATCATTAACCCATTCTGACCTGAGATCAGATTCTAAAAATGTCTATTACATCCTGACAGTTTCATTATTAACCCATTCTGACCTGAGATCAGATTCTAAAAGTGTCTTCGATTTTTCAAAAATAGCAGACCTACAAGCTCGTATCGCGCCACTCGGTGGCGCGATATGAGCTTGTAGATCTGCTATTTTTCAATAGCTAAAGCATGACATGATGCCAACACCAAAATGGGTGCCCGGTCAGAATGGGTTAATGTTATGTTAAATCCTAATTAAACATTTAAAATAATGCCTTATTATATAGTAAATATGGGAGGGGATGGTCTTTAAGCATGGTTTGAAATAAACTAGTAGTCCAAGGCTAAAAACAATTTTAGAACCTCTGGGTTAGCCTACAAATTTCAATTTCTATTAAATACTTTCAACCTGGTGTCCCTATTTTGGCCTTGTCGTTATAGGCTAAACATATTTTCAGGACACTTAAAAAAAATAGCAAGTTCACAAAGAGCTTGTAAATCAGCCATTTCCAAAATAGGGCTTATGTTGTTAATAATCACACCTGTGTCATCATCTTACAGTGATGAAATGATGATGTAAAACAAACGGTGACAAGACAAACATTCAATTCTCATTATTGTCAATGGCGTTTTTAAAACAAACATTGAACTAAAAACACACACATGTATATAGGGGAAAAAACTGGATATATATATATATATACGATGGGGGGAAGAAATAAATACCTTCATATGGAATCTGCCTGGACAGCACTTCCCACATAATGATGGCATAGCTGCAGGAGATATGTCCGTTAGAGAAGGAAGTCATGTATCATTCATTCCTGTTAAATGGAACCCCACTTGACTGAAAGGAGTTCATGAGAAGCACTCCATTAGCCTTTTCTCAGGTATGTCAACGACATGATAAGATTCATCAGGCATTCCTTCAAACCAGCTTGCCGAGAAAGTCTAGGGAAGAACTCTGCTTATTTGCAACTTACAACCATTACATTAATTACATTACATTACATTACATTACATTAATTACAACCATTACCATTACAACTTACAACTTACAACCATTCTTTTTACCCCCAAAATACTAATAACAATCATCTGAATTCATAACTGGTATAAACAAGACAACAAGTCAGTACTTTTTATAGAGTTCACACTGAAGAGATCATCTGCAACTTTAAAATGTCTTTCTTGACATGCACAAATAATAAAACCTGCAAAGGGAACTTGCAGCAAGGCCCAACAGTCGGATTTATGGGCAGTCCAATAACATTTTTGACAAATCGTCAATTTTCAAAGGATAAATAATAATAGGTGATATCTAGTATATCATGATATCAATATATTCTTCTTTGTCAGCGACAACTGTGACCTGAATGTCTTCTCTCGCCGCATCCATAAACCTACTCTTTGGGCTTCCTCTTCTCCTTCTCCCAATGTACCCCTCATCGATACTGTGCACTCACAGTTCTCTAGTTTGGCGGAGGTTATAGCTGGGCTGCAGGGTCTCACCTGTACATGTCGTGTTTGGCGTCGGCCTGCCGGCTCTTGGAGGGGTTGTACTGCTCAGGGGGCATGTAGATCACTGTGCCCCCCATCTCCGGGGGTTTGGATCCAGAGCCTTTACTGATGGACAGCTGCCGCCACTTTGAAAGGCCAAAGTCTGCGATCTGTGCACATATTTTAGCCTAATGTTAGAGCAATGGTTCCTAAATCAGGTCCCACTTGAAAATGTCCAAAGTGTTTGTGGGCTGCCGTGTTAAAATCTATATTTGGACTTTGTAACGGACCCACAGTTCATACTTTTAATTCGTATGTGTATATTCATGATGTTTAATGTGGTGACAGGGAGTCATTTATTTTGAAGGAATCGTACCAACTGTTAGTCATCTCTTGATTGAATCAAGCTCAGCTGTGGCAGGGGTTTAAACCTGAACTCTACCTGACTGCCTCAGATTCAAGGAAATGCATGAAGGGGACAGAACAAGGTAGAATGGAGCTGATGGAGGTTTTCACAAATGTTTGTTTGATATGTACCAGGTCACGGACAGATAAGGAAAGGACAGACAAAGGATGGACAAGGCATCAAACATGGAAAGAGTGAGTTGCTGGATTGTGTCAACAACCCCCAATCTACCATGCAAATGGATGGATCTGATTGCATTAAACGATGTGAATCGATGTTAAACTCACTTTGCCACTCGATGACTTTATGCATGCGCAAATTGCGCATACCCTCTATTCACAGAAACACACAAAGACGCACACACCTTGACGTGATATTCCCCATCCAGTAGAATGTTTTGCGTCTTGAGGTCGTGATGCAGTAGGGGCGGCGTCATGTTGTGGAGGAAGTTGACCCCTAGGGCGATCTCATAGAGAACCCTTAACCTCAAAGGCCAGGCCAACACAGGGTACAAACTCGTCTATAAACAGAAGAAGATACCAGGTAAAACGCCATATTGTACTTGTGTTCAGGGAGTGAAGGAAATGGTTCTCAGATGCATTGATGTCAAGGACCCTCAAACTATGACTGAGAAAGGAGAGAGGCCGCACAGCTCGTAGTCACGATGCCATCGCGGCGGTGGCTCAGGGGTAGAGTGCCTGGATGGTAACCGCAAGGTTGCCAGTTCGAACCCGGGCTCCCCCAGAGTTACTGTCGAAGTGTCCTTGAGCAAGACACTGAACCCCTAATTGCTCCCGATGTGCTAGTTGGTGCCTTGCATGGTTTCCGCTGCCATCGGTGTATGAATGGGTGAATGTAATGCACAATCTCTGTAAAGCGCCTTGGATAAAGGCGCTATATAAATGCACCATTTACCATTTACCATTTTACCATCACATTTTTTTTTTTCCAATGTTTCGGCAACAAGTTGCAAGTGTGGCCTCTCTCCTTTCTCAGTCATAGTTTTATCTCCTGCGGTCAGCACCTCCCCACTACTGGTGTGTGCTCCTACCTTCATGTTTGTTCCAAGGACCCTCAAACTAAAATATTTGACTGCTGAGTCCTTTTGAAAATAGTTTGTGCCAGGGAAAACCACAAAAGAATTGTCGTTAACATATTTAAAAAATATTCAAATTCTTTTACATGTTTTCAAGTTTTATTTTTGAAGTTCACTGATTTTGAGGCTAACAAATCTGGTAAGACTGTATTGATGAACAATAAAGATGTTAATTACTGGTACCTCACTTTTTAATAAGGTAATAAGAATGTATTGCTTATTTTACTGCACTAAATATTTGCTGGGTCATGTGGATCACATGACATGAAAATGTTTGGGACTGTAGTGTAGGTCTTACTAAACAGTACTCTAAGTCTAAGGCTAAGTGAAAGTGAAAACAAACGAAGAGAAATGGAGAGAGAGAGGGGGGAAGCGACACATGACAAGAGGTAATTTCCCAGGTCAGGCAGTGTGTCTATCTTGTTGTTTCAACAAACTATATCGACTATAACGAATTATATCCTGTTCCACTTGAACTTCTGTTTGCCTTCTGTTTGAACTTCTGTTTGTGGAGGGAATTTGGAGAACTCATCTTTGCAACATAGATCAATATCTGTTAACCACAATGAAAACAAGCATTAACCTTGAAACTCTCTGCTTAGCAACTTTGTCAGACATGCAGTGAAATACCGTAATTCATCTATCTCTGTCTTTTGTCTGCGTTTGTACTACTGACATAAATTTAGATGACTAATATCATCATGACTGCATTGACTGGAAGTCTGCACTGCTGATTAGGCAAAAACAGTAAGCTCTAAGATCAGCTATTTTCGCCAAATATTAGCCCCAGGAAGGGAAGCTAGCTTCAAATTGATTAACGCCAATACTTCAATTTGTGAAATAAAGTAACAAATGAGCAGTTTGAGACTCCAGTTCAGCACCCAAGTCAAGGAGAGCAGAAAGTTGTAGCGGGCAGCCAGGTACAGTACAGTACAGCAGGTACAGTACAAACCTCATGAAGGAGCAGATCCAGGGAGCCGTTGCTCATGAACTCTGTGACGATGCAGAAGAACTCTGGCTCATTGCACACGCCGAAGATCTGGATGATGTAGTTGAACCTGGCCTTGTGGAGAACCTCTGCCTCCTTCAGCAGACAATTCCTCTCCCTGAAACACCATCACATCATGGCTTGAGCAAGCACTGCTGGAAGATGTACCTGTACTCTATAGTTAGCCACAATTTGCAACACTAGATTGTTTTTTTTAATGATGGGATGAATCTAGACTTCCAATACCCTCCATTGACAGCCCATTGATCTAAATCGAATTTCCGATCTGCTTGTATTAAACAACGTTAAAGTCACCAACATTGCAGCTGTAGGGCAAGCTTGAATTATCCTCTTTCAATCTGCAAAGTGTTTGTTTCATAAAAAATCCACTGTAGACAAGATTCATCCCATTATTTGAAAAGATCTAGTGACACAAATTGCGGCTACTCACTAGTCACTAGTCTCAAATCGTTTTACTTATATTAGAAATACCACAGTAGAATACATTGGCCATTAAGTTACAACTTCATGCATGTTACTTGTTGTGCGGAATGACCGACTTAACAATAATATAATACTGTACTCTCGAGTCTCTACTGTATCATAATTATTGATACATGTGATAATTATTCATGTGTAGCTGATATTGCAGCTGGTAAAGGAGGGAGGGGCGGCCCAAATGGAACCTTACAAGTCTGTAACTCTGAGAGTGTAAGGGTCCCTTCGGTTCCATTATTTTGTGCACACATTGGGGGGGGGGGGGGGGGGGGTCTTTGAATGTGGTCTAGTCAGAGACGCAACACAGGATATTAAAGTGTCGTCGCCAGGCAGTCATAATAATCATGTCATCTCTAATTTGAAGCAGTGACGTTACATACACGGCCATCAAGCTTCATGTCAGGATCAGGCTGCATGCCATGGTCTGTCACATTAATAGGTTTAATAAAGAAGAGTTATCACAAACGCATTAGATACCTTTCACCGACGGGAGAGTCTAGCTTGAGGCATTTGATGGCCACGGTGGTCCTCCAGTCGGAATGCTGAGCCTTGAACACGGTGCCGAAGCCACCTTTGCTCAGGTAGTGCAGGTCCGTCAGCTTCTGGTAGGGGATGACAGGCAGGGTGCTGATCAGACTGCCGATGTTCACACAACCCGTGCCCGTACTGGGAGGCTCCATACCCGGGTTGCTGTGAGCCTGTATGCCCCAGTCCGGCGATTAACTCTGGAAGCTTGAAGGATTATTATTTATTATGAATCGTCCACTCACTAGACTCTAGTGGACTGGAACTGCATAGTATAGTCACTCACGGAGGAGAACGGAGTAGGCTACAGATCCACTATCGCCCCATTCACAAAATGAATGTTCCATTCACCCAGCTCCTCGCTGGATAGGAAGCTGCAATGCGTCTGGCTGTCGAAGATGGTTTTAAATGAAAATGTAATAATATTACGAATTAATCAGCTGAGTGGGTAAATAAAGGCGTCATATGGCCGCTATAACGCATCATGTGTATGGATATGGAAGTAGTACTGCGTGTCAGCGGCGTCTGTTGTCATTTATGGCAGGCAGGTGTGCGTTGTGTTGGCGTCCAGTGACGTCACGCCTTCTTTTTCCGGGTGGGCGGGGCGCACACGATAAACATCCACAACATCCCATGGCCTGGAGGGATGGTCACGCTGTGATTGGCTATGCCGCTCTCTGACGGACCTATTCAATCTGTGGTGTTCATCCTCCCCCCCCCCCCTTTTTTTATTATCAAATCTTTATAACAGTGATGACAGTCATTTAAATAGGCTAATAAAATGCCTGGTCAGCTGCATAATAAAAGTTGTAACCTAAATAAAAGGCAAGCTTTGATTGATTGATTGATTGATTGATTGAAGTATTTATTAACAATTAAATCAATTACAATTACAGAGAATTACAGTAGGCTACATTTCAAGCACAACTCAATACAAAAACTGTTAACTGTGGCATAAAGCAAAAGCATTCGGGCGCCTACACTTGTTTACAATAGGGTCCACCCTTTTCAATTCATCAGAACATGTATAGACGTAGGCCTACAAATATACACTTCTAACCAAAAACAGGAAATCATCATAAAAGCGGTAAAAAAAGTGTGTGTGTGTGTGTGTGTGTGTGTGGGGGGGGGGGGATACTGTACAGTGAGGGAAAAAGGGGTGGGGGGATTCAGATTTTACGGGGGCCTTTGAGAGCGCGGTTTTGAAGGAGTCAAGGGATTCACATCAGTCTTAATGACTGGTTCCACATTTTGGTGGCATTATGATCAGATCGGAATGAATTTAGTGATTTTAGTCCCTTGTTTGTAAATTGTGCCGAATCTGGGTTGTACATGGTTTGTGTTTGTCGAACTCATGTAACACCCAGGATTCGAACTCAGGTCTCCCGCGTGAACTCAGGATGGGTAGTGGAATTTCCCCGAGGCCAGTGCAGGATTCCCCTATTTAATAGGGGAATCCCCGCAGTGAGGGAGGATATATTTAGGGAGGGTGATGCAATTTATTAGCTAAGCAAGAAGCGGATCAATATTTGGGGAACCGAAATAGAATTGTAGGCATAACGGCTTAACGGCCAAGCTACGCCAGGCTTTTCAGTGCGCGTTTACGCGAAAACGCGCGCACACGCGAATTTAGGTCAAGTCCTATTTTAAGTGTGCGTACGCGGGGTTCGCGTTTTAGGGTAAACGCGCACAAAACGTGCATGCGAGAAAAGCCTGGTGTAGGGAAAAAAAGAAAAGAAAAAATTACTTTTTGATTGATTGAAATATGTAATAACAGTTTGTATAATTAAAGTACATTTCAAGCACAAACTCAATACAAAGACTGTTAACTGTGAGTGGACGACCCAATTTACACTTGTTTACAACAGGGTCCACATTGTTCAATTCATCAAAACATTTAGAGACATACAAATAGACACTTCTATGCAGTTAAAGAACAGAACAGGAATTCATAGGAAGCAAAAAGGGAGAAGATACATATACAGTGAGGGGAAAGGGGGTGGGTGGGGGATTCAGATTTTACAGAGGCCAGTTTCGAATTGCAGCCATCCGTAGGTGCCCTTTGAGAGTGGTTTTGAAGGAGTCAAGGGATTCACATGCCGAATCTGGGTTGTACATGGTTTGTTGCACTCCCTCTGGTGTTGTGGGTGTGGACTTCGTTTACATTAAGGAAGTATTTAGACAGGTACACCGTACATGGGTATCTTAGTGGTGTATCGAATCTTGTGGACCAGACCCATTGCAAGATGCTGTACTCTGTCGTCGACCCTAAGCCATCCCAGCCTGTCAAAGTGGGCAGGGGTGAGGTGGGTTCGGGGGGTTCAAGTAGGAGCCTGACCAGTTTGTTTTGGGAGGTCTGGAGCCTTGTTTTAAGGGCCTTTGAGGTGCTGTGGTACCAAGAGGTGGATGCATAGTCAAAGAAACATTGTACGAGGGCTCCTGTTAAGGTCTTCAAGGTGTTTTTGCTGACCAGTGAGGAGATCCTGTAAAGGAATCTTGTTCTTTGATTGACTATGCCTATAGGCAGGCTATTCAAAATATGATGACAGCCGTGTGCCTTGGAAATTGGAATGGCCAATGGGGTCTATTTAATGTGCCTTTTCCTGTTATCGTGAGGCTGTGTGAGGCTGTGTAATTCGTTCTCTCTCTCAATTCTCTCTTCCCTATTCTAACTCTTTCTTGAGAGCTTGCACAAAAACGAAAATCACTCACTCGATTATTTTATAGGTGTAACCTGGGCACTAAGGCCCGGAAACAGAACCACCAGACTACGCCACTCTGGGAATTTCACCCATGCAGAGAATATATGTTATACTTATATGTACCATACAAGTTGCAAGCCCACTGGGCAAAGATAAGGGGAGCAGAGACATGCAGTTCCAGTTGAAATATATTGTTTTATTGAATTATGTTTAATACAAAATGTTCATTAAAACTGACTTTAATCAAAAGGGGTCAATCTCTAAAATGATCTAAAAATGCAATAGCCTATCTTAAAACCCGTATACCAGTAGCCAGGGGGTGCCCAGGTGTCCTTGCTGACAGGAGGAAGGTAGGGAGTGAGGGGAAGGAGGGGAAAGGTCACCGCCACCAAAGAGCGCACACGTCACATCAAACACTGCAAAACAAGAGAAAACAATTATACACAACACTAGTCCCACATTAAACAAATAGCATGCACTATAACTAAACCCCAAGACAACGTGACCCACCACCTGTCGGGACTACAACTACAGCACCCTTATAGCTACTGGCAATACTATAGAGTAGGTATAGACTGATAGGCAGAGCCCAATACTACGTTATGTTCAATCAAGCATTTATCCAAAGAAAAGGGGGCATTAAGGCTGAGACACGTTTAACAGTAGGTTTGCACCAAACGATAAACTAAATAAAACAAAACAAAACGAAATCATAAACAAATTAAAGAGGACAAAAACAGCAGAGGCAAAGAGCTCCTCCTAATAAAACAAAAGGACAATATTAATAACCAATACTTATTACAATTTAAAACATACAAATACAATAGGCAGCTCTTTACCTCAAATTAAGAGGGCCACACTAGGCCATGACGTCATGCTCTGGTCCATAAACGCCGCATGACACCGAACCGGAGCCGAAGTGCGCCGCATGCAGTCGGCATACGAGGCCATGACTCGAGGCGCCATGCCACTGAACCATCAGCAGTTGATGGGCAGACAAGGCCTTAAGCCTACGACATGTGGGGGGAAGAAGCAGCCTATCCCAGGGAAGCTGGGATTCCCACTGTCAATGCCTGCCCTGCAAGAGTTAAGGAACATTCATATTTTGCTCAAAACACACATTTATCAAAACACATGAAACCGTGCATACTGCATACCATCAATGAGTCTCTTGTTGCACCTAGACCCAACACACCACCAGGCAACCACAACAAGCCAGCCAGCTACTCTGATGACCGGGTGTGGCTCCCCTTTATTCAGTCAGCAGCCAGGTGTCACAGCTGTCCTGAATATGGGTGATTGGAGAGTCACATCACATGTCTAGGAAAGCTCAACTCACTACATAGGCAACATGTGACAAAACTGACAATGAATTGATTCTGATCATGACTCAAGCCATAAAGTCAATTCAATTCAATCCACTGTTACACTATTGAATAGGTGTTTAGAATTAAAACAATGTTAAAATATCCAAATATTATAAACTTTTATAAGATTATAATAATAAAGGTAACAAGATGACTCACCCCTTTTACCCTTTTTGGTATTCATAATAAACACTTTGTTACATATAAAGAGGATCTTGTACAATGTACACACAAAACTCGAGTAGCATTTAGCCTAATTTGTCACGATTTATAAATAGGCCTATTGTTTGGACTATTTTGAGTAGGCTATAGCCAAACAAAGGCTACAAAGCAGTGTTGTAGTGCCTATTTTTAGAAGTGTGGGGAACACAACACGCACTATAAAACATATGCAGACGTGTATAGCCTATTTAGAAACAGGGTTAAAATGCTTAATCGTATCCAAAAAAGTAAATGAGAAGTCAAAAAACTTATTTTTGCCCACAAATAAGCCAATCATCCCAAATCCAGTTGACAACAAATAAAAAGTGTTAAAAGAAAACCGTGATATTTAACATGATATCTAACATGAATGAACCAACTGAATGTGTTGTCTTTATGTGTGTGTTTGTTGTGTATAACTACTTGTTGAGAAATAAAGTTGATATTAAAAAATATATATATAAAAAAAATGCTCCTGAGCAAGCACGTGATCGTGTTTACGCTCCTGTGTGTGCGACTGCATGTGCGCGTCGTTGCCAACCATTGAGAAAAGTTGTAACCCGAATCCAGGGGGTGTCACCGTTGTTACCCCCCAGGCCAGAACGGGTGTCTACGTGTCTACGTGGAATGGATTCAGTGCTACAAAGTAGCCTATAGAGTTTACACAGATGAGACCGACAGATGAGATGAGACGACAGATCAGATATCAAGGTCTACAAAACAAGTTAACAACCCCGATCACTTCAGCTCAACCTGAAATAGGCTACATAAGCCAGGGATCATACAAATCTCGAACTTCTCCAGCCGTGCGTGAACGAACGTCACTGAACGCGTGAGTATACTGTAGCTATTTTTTCTGTTTCGTTTCTTTATTTACATGATGAATGATATGCATGCGGCAGGCACTCGCATAGTATACGCTCCAGACAGAGTGACTGCTGTGACTTAGAAAGTGCAAGAGCACTTAGGGCAGGGCAGGGTATATGTTCACGTCAATAGAGTGCAAACAAAACAATGACATGAGTGATATTAATACTACTATACGTGTATAACCAGCATCTGTCCAAAAATGCGACTGGCTATCTAAATTGCATTCTTAACAGGCTATATGTGTATAAATAACTCAGCAATAACCAACATTTTATGTCTCTAAATGTTTGTATGTCTCTAAATGTTTTGATGAATTGAACAATGTGGACCCTGTTGTAAACAAGTGTAATGCTTAATTGGGTCGTCCACTCACAGTTAACAGTCTTTGTATTGAGTTTGTGCTTAAAATGTACTGTAAATTCTACAAACTGTTAATAAATATTTCAATCAATCAATCAATCAATCAATCAATCAATCAAAAACACACTGACATTCTGCATAGTGTACTTGTAACTACTGTATCAAACACAATTGGCAACAAGTGAAGGACTGTGCTAGGGCTTGAGGAGGTAGAGAGAGTCAGAAGAGGTGAGTTTTCAGACTGGGCAGAAACATGGGGAGTGAGTCACTGATTTTACTGTGCTCCAATTTTAATTCACAGTATTACCAATCTTGGTGATGGCCACCCCGTTTGTCCCTGTCCCCTTCCCTATGCCACGGTCAGGAGGCTGTCGGTCTTGGTCCAAGAGGACTTCTTCTCCCAGAGGCAGTCATTCCCCCGGCAGTTCTGGGTCCTCCCCTGCCGAAGGGGGCATCCCCTGGGTGAGAGGAGGAGGCGCTGGGTGCTCGGTAGTCCCGGAGCCTGGTGGTCCTAGCGTTCTGAAGGACGGGAACCCCAGGAATAGCTGCATGGACAGACCCAACACCCCAACCCTGCTAGGCTATGAGATCATGGAGGAGAGGGCAAAGTTCACAGTAAGGGACGGGTTAACACAGTGGTTCTGAAACCTTTTTCATTTCAAGGACCCCACCCCCATAACTCTGAGAGCGTACAAATGGAAGCAAATGGACCCATTTGGTTCCATTTGTACGCTCACAGAGTTACAAACCTGTAAGGTTCTAACTGACCACCCCCAAGGAACCCTGGGGTCTCGGGACCTCACTTTTGAGAACCAGTAGGTTAAGAGACAGATATTATTATGGTATAAACAGGACATCCTGATAATGAAGGAAGAACAACTTCAGGCTAGTGGCTTGGAGTAATAAGGGCCGTTCACTAGCACTATAACGATATAACTAAATTTATATTGTTGTTGACCATAGCATACAGTATATAGTATATTCATACTTCGTAAAAATTCTTGCATGTGACATCATCATCATACCCGGTTATGCGGGAACGCCTACTGAGTGGCAAAAAACTACTTTCTGGCATTGACTGCCCATACATGACGTTAAACTCACGTTGCCAACTGCCACTCAATATGCCACTCACTTTATGCATGCTCATACCCTCTATACACCACATGATAAGTATAACATAATACTGTGCCTGCAAGCAGGCATGTAGCTCAGTGGATATTTTCAGACCCCGACAACTAGGTAGTCTGCAGTCTGCACTAGCGTCACATTCACATCATATGGTTTCCTTTAGTAAAAGGCGCGCGCATGTGTGTGTGTGTGTGTGTGTGTGCGCGCTTGTGTGTGTGTGTGATGTGTGTGCCATGTGTCATGTGTGTCTGTCTGAGTCAAGCCAGTCAGTCACAAGGTGGTGAGTGTGAAGAGCTTAACTCAGTTTGAAACAGCATCTGTATTCTCTCTATCTGCCTGGAAGGAGATCAGCTGTTTGCCTCAAAGAGGTCTGTGTGTAATAGAACGTTGTCATCAATACAAATGAATTATTTAACTATTTCTATTTTGAAATAACGTTTTTGCTAAATACTACAGTATCTCCTATTCACTCAAACATCTACCAGTTTTTATTATTATAAAATGATAATTATGTTTCTGTGATCAAACTTACTTTACTTTTTAGTTTGTTTTTGCTTTTTCAGGCCTTTATTGATAATAGTATTGCGACACACTGTCGGGGCAGCCCAGGTGCCCAGACCGCAAGACCAATATACACAAACAAAGACACAATTAACTTACTTTCCTGTTGAACCCATGTCTCCTGAGCAAATCCTGGACTTTTAATTTGAAATTGAAACCACTGAGCTGATAGGGGCTACCTGCTTGTTCAGGGGAGAAATAGCATTCACCTTCAGGTAAAAATGTGTTTTAAACCAGAAAGAGGATTGTGTCAAAGGTCATGTCAAACCAGCCATAGGACCACAGGCACAGGACCAAATACAACCAAACCAGTTGCATAAGTTTTATTGTTTTAACAACATAGCTCAGCTTATAACACAGCTTTCAGCAACGGATTTAACAATTATCAATCCTCTATCCATCATTACTCTCTGACAAAGTTGTCTCCATAACCAAATGAAACATTGCAAAATATATACTATTACTCATTCCTCAACGTCATGCGTGATTTGTGGCTTTTGAATGGATGCTTATTTCCCCTGTGTGACAGTGTGTGTGTGTGTGTGTGTGTGTGTGTGTGTGTGTGTGTGTGTGTGTGTGTCCTGATTTTAAGTTTAAAGTAAGGATGCATTTGGCCATATCTGTGATGGATGGGTATACGTGGAGGTAACACAGATCCAAGGGGAAACGGAATTTCCACATTCTGCTATTTTACACAGTAAGTAACAAACAGGTTTGCTCCACAGGGGATTCGTGCCATCACACCACATCTGTGTTTGTTTCTGTGTCTGTTCAGGTTTATAAGATCTTGGTGACCGGGAGTCAGGGAGACAGCTGGGTGATCTTCAGAAGGTACGCTGACTTCTCCAGGCTCAATGACAGGGTGAGAAGCTGCAAACAATGTCACCCATCACCACATTCTGTTTACTCTGTATGCACCATTGTTTCATCTGTCAACAATCAAAGGCCATAATTGGCCATAGGGGTTAAAATATGTAGGAATAAATCTGTAAATCTGTGTGATATAGGTATTTTCAGGAAGACCTGTGTAACTTTGCTTTCATTGTACGATAAGTCTGAGTGGGTATAATGTATATTGTCTTAGCTCTTTTTTTGTGCATCTACTTAAAAATGTATGTATGTATGTATGTATGTGTGTGTGTGCTTTGTCTCTGCAGATGAAAGAAGTTTTCCCCAGGTTCCGTCTGGCTCTGCCTCCCAAGCGCTGGTTTAAAGACAACTACGACATGGACTTTTTAGAGGAGAGGCAGATCGGACTTCAGACCTTCCTACAGAATTTGATAGCTCATAAAGACATCATCAACAGGTACACAATATTCTCTCCCTCTCTCTCTCTCACTCACACACACACACACACACACACACACACACACACACACACACACACACACACACACACACACACACACACACACACACACACTTCTGTTTTAAAAGGTAGGGCAAGTGATTTTCTTTGGGTAAAATGTTACAAAGCTCTATATTGTGATAGTACTCATTGCTAGAGTGTTTGTTCAGTAACAGGAGTCTCCATGTCTCTCCTGCTTTTTATTAAACAGAAAATGCTTTTTCAGGTTGGGATACGGGCCCAATTTTATCCAATCAGGTTGTAGGTGTCATAGTAGCTTGTTTATAACTGAAACGGACTTCCTGTGCATAACTTCCTCTTCAAAATAAGAGCCACATTAGTCAACACTAGCTTTATTTCTAAGTCTACTTACAGGACATTAACATCACATTTGAGTTCCTTTTGAATGCCTGTCAGATTTCTCTACATAACTGTCTCAGCTTTGGTGCGCAAATGCACCTTGCATGCCTTTGATCTATGCGCAGAACACATTTTGACGACGTATGCGCACTGGCGCATCGGTTGTGAAGGAATGGTTCAAGCCCATTATTTAAGATTCGAGTGCCAACCCTAACGAGCGAGTCACTTTTAGGGTAAAGTTTATGTTTTGCCATGTAGAGGTGATGATCTACTGAAATGCATTTAACTGTTCTCTTCCTCCTCCAGTGAAGCGGTTAGACATTTCCTGTGTCTGGACGAGCCGCCAGGCCCATTCGACAGTCTGGAAGAGAGCAGGGTGAGATGTCTGCACCGTTTAGTACACTCAGTACCCCAAACAATACTTAACTGTTGTAGTTCAATAGTGCACATTACAATCACTTACAATGCATACATTTCATTAGTGTATGCTAGGTCTGGGAAATTAAGGGTCCTTGTCTGTCCACCATGATGTTATCTTCCTGAGTATTTTGTTGAATTTTTCAATGGGAGCACCTTGTTTTTTGGAAGCCCCTGCAGTGTGATAAGGCGTTGAGCGTTTATTTTGTGCTCGTGTGTTGAGTAGATCTGCTATTTTCACGGAAAATAAATAATCGTTTATTAATTGTAATCAGGCAAAAGTTGTATATGAACCATACAGTGTGTTGTTTGGTGAGCTCAGGTTTCTTTTGCACCCAGGCTTTCTGTGAAACACTAGAAGAGACCAACCATCGCCTCCAGGGGGAGCTGCTGGACAAACAGAGAGAAATTGACCGTTTGAAACTTGCTCTGGAGGAAAAGGAAGAGCACATTGGAGTCCTGGAGAAAACAGTCAAGTAAAGATCTGCTTTGCTAGATCAAGTATCATTGTCTGTCCCTGTCCCTGCATGCTGAAAGTGTGAGGATATTAACATGTGTACATTACACATGTGCCTAGACCAGTGGTTCTCAAACATTTTCATGTCATGGACAGCCAAATTCTTACATGTATTTATGGCCCCTGACCCTAAATTAAAAATTGTTTATGACAGAGACCCCCAAGCCGATCTACAACCTCACAATGAGTCACAATCCGCCAGGTTATGAGGTTGTAAATCGGTTATTTTGAATAGCCAAAATATAAAATAGGGGTTACGTGTTTAAACTGTTCCTTGTTTTGTTGGGGACCACCTAGAATTCCTTCAAGGACCTCTCGGCCCCCAGACTGCACTTTGAGAACCATTGGCCTAGGCATTATCGGTATATATGTTAATTGGTGTGTAATGCACAGGTCTTTCTTTCTGTGCTGACATTAATTTATTTGTGGTTCCTTCTCAGTGGCCTGTCTCTATGTCCAGACAGTTCTATCAGCTGTGGGCTATCAGCTGTGGGCGTTAACACAGAATCTGCCCAAGGCGCCAAGGACGCAGAGGCCAGCAGAGATAGACTGCAAGACACAGATATGAATGCAGAGGTAGACGACACAGGCAGGAGATCCTCAGGAACCGAGACTGACCCAGAGTCCAGTCCAGGAGAAAGGTATGGGTAATACATTATTTTGGGAGCATTTAAGACGGTATGTGTGCAGACCTTCTCCTTTTGTTATGCATTTAGAAACCACCACTGGTGCTATTCAGAGGCGTGCCCAGGGGGTGGCCTCGGGTGGCACAGGCCACACCTGAATCTGAGGTGGCACCCCATTACACACATTCGTAAATAAGTTCAGAGAGCGCTGGAATGCCCCAGCAGGGTGCTCCCTCTCGGTTGTTCGGGGAGTGTCGCCGATCGAAAATGCGGAGCTCTGTCACTGAGCCGTTTTCTGTCCCCGTTAACATTTATGACGGTCGGATGAAGTTGCATTACAAAATGTAATGGTTGTTTATTTATCTATTTACTATTAGACATTTTCTGTTAGAGGATAAGCCCCTTCATCTCGTCTCTGAGCAGTTCCTCAAGACTATAAAGAGGGAAATGGAAGATGACCTTTCATAAATAAACGATGTGCTCTATGTCGTCAAGACCAGAGCTCTCTGAAATGAGAGCAGATTCTCACAACATATTTTACGAATGCACCCAAATATTACATTTGTATGGTGCCGCACACTTGTGTTGCCATTTGTATGTGTAATTATCTTCTAAACATTAATACACTGCAATGTTATTAAAGTAGTAGATATTATGGGTAGTAGTGGAGAACATGGTTATTAGCCTAATGGTATTACGACGCACGTGCGTGCATGCTTAAGTGCATGCATCAATACGGCCACCACGGTCAAAGAGGACTGGACACCCACTGCTATTGTCCCCCTAGCATACAGTAGCAGATGTCATGCATAACTCAAACACGCAGTACATGACTGGAGAAGACGTGTGTTTCTCAAGAGAATTGACTTTTAGAAAAATTATAGTCTTGTGACCTTTGGGGGTGTGTGTGCGTGTGCGTGTGCGTGCGCGTGCGTGTGCGTGTGTGTCTGTCTAATCCTCTGCAGGTATGAGATTCCTGGGTTAATGAAAAGTCATGGAGCGTACTGGAGTACTCACCCATCACACCTTGAATCGAAAGAACAAAATGAAAGGCAGTGAGACTAGAATATCAGAATGTAACACATTCTATTGACAGAACTGGTCTTATTTTAATCTTGTTTCGTCTGATATTATATGAATGTATTTAGATTCCCTGACGACATCAAAGTGAGTGAGTGTGTGTGTGTGTGTGTGTGTGTGTGTGTGTGTGTGTGTACGTGCGCCCACGACTGTGCGTGCATTGTGTTATTTATAGTGCATCAAGACAGCCATGTGTTATTTATAGTGCATCAGACATACGTATGTACACATGCAGATATCGAAGAAGTTTATTGTCATGAAGTAAGTGCCTTTGTATTGTAAGCAAACAACTGTGGTCTACCAAGTAATCTCAGCAATAAAATCAGGTTGTTGTAAAACTCTGATTCGTGGCTGCTGGGTTATGTGTTGATTTGTTGCATCTTTGCTGTAAATACGCGAGAATAGACGTTTGTCAGAAGATGGCGCTATTGTAACTGTTTCCATAGGTTTACGGAACAAAACTTCAATGATAGGGAATTAGAAAGTGGTGTAAATCGAAAGAAGCTTTTTTTATGTTCCCACTATCATCAAGGGAATTCCTCCACATGGACACAAATATATAAACTTTATTACAGGCTCGTGGCCCACAGGGTAAGACAGTACATCACAAATAGGAGAATACAAATGAAATAAAATAAAAAATACATTTACCCAGCCCAACAGGTTACTACTCTAGGTCGAGGCACTTATACCAGTGTCCTCTGATGGTAGAAGTGTACCTTACAGAACTACGGCCTGGGTCTGTCAACTGACCAATGAGTCCATTCAGTGAGCGATCCAGCCTGCTCATGAATTTAAATGTCAAGTTCCTCAACAGAGCCATGAAAGTAGTGAGTCCCAATGAACAGAAAAGCCCACTGGCTCTAGTGCTCCTTGGTTTTTTTAACAGTATACGAAGACAGTCATTATAGGCTACTTGCAGTTTGCGTAAGCTCTCCTTCTTGTACTTTACCCACAGTGGAGCTGTGTAGAGAGGGGTGCAATAAGCTCTAAAAAGGTTTACCTTAACATCCGTAGTACAATGGTGAAATTTACGGACCAACATGTTGGCTTGTACATAAAGCATAAAAGCTCACGTCTCATGTAATTATCCATCATTGTGGATCATTTTCATTTTATGTGCCCATAAAAAAGGAAACCTATTTGCTAGTTATTTTAAATGAACAAAAGGTGGAGAATAATTTGTTCCAAAGCTTATCCAGTCGCCCTTCATAAGGAAATGCATAAATTAATAACGAACTCCAGAAACTTGGCAATTGAAATCTCCTTAATTCTGTTGTGTTCCTTGTTTTTGCCTGGTTTCCATGAGTTGAAAATTTGTGTTCTAATAGAAATGATTCAAGTCATACAACTTTTGAAGTTCCAGCTCTACAGTGGTGGTTCTCAAAGTTGGGTCTGGGGACCCCATGGGGTCCTTAGCACAATTTGGTAATATGCATGCATCATCACTTTTATACAGTACATTGACATATTTGAAAATTACAATGTTTTGGGAGACGACGTGTTAGATTGTAGATCTGCTTTTGGAAAAATATGTACAGTATCTTAGAGACACCTAAGTCTGTCTGTGGGTTTTGTAGGTATTTAACCAATGAAAAATATTAACCAACTTGAATGAGTCATATTCACCCACCATGGTTGGAATGTGCCTCTGGTTATTGAAAAAGGTCCAACCTGTTTATAATTACACTGATTCCTATTCCCATTCAACTTTGTTGTCACATTACACTTGTCACATTTTACCGGGGTAAAAGAAAATCTTTTTTCACACAACTAATTGAAGACAACTATACAATGTCCAATACAGTTTACAAAGACTGCACTTAATTTTCCTTAAACCATGCACCTTATGTAGGCTACATATCTGTTTAGGGATGTCCTATATTCACTTTTTTCCCCGATATCCAATATCCCAATATTGTCCAACTCCTAATTTACGATACCGATATGCGGTCGTGGAATTAACATTCCAACAGCGCCACTTTTGCCCTTACTGGTACTCTAAACATAGTCCCATAGTGACATTGCTATTCCTCTGAGTGGTTGCACCACTCCAAAAAATTACACCTGTAAACCTGTGATGTGACGATAAAGTTGAGTTGAATTGAGATATATTTCAACGCATATTGCAATTGCAAGTTAAGGTGATGAATGGTAATAGCAAGCAGCAACAATGTAACCACAACGTGATTAAATAATTCCAAATTTTGCCCTCCAGATCTGCTCCAGTGAATGGTCCCACTATATTGATGCATATTTTAGGTCAATCTCTCACCACTTTCATAAAATACAGAGCAGCTCATTTAACTCCTCATGATGAATGGAACGCATGCAGATGTAACATTTCAATCACACACAACCTTTATTTAACCAGTATAAAATCACAGTGAGACTAAAGTCTCATTTACGAGGCATAAATATTACACAGCTTTATAACAAATACAGGACAATAACAATAACAAATTATCGGTACAGCACACCTGTAGCAACTCATAATGTAATAGCAACTCATAATGTAATAAGGGCTCAAAAAGGCTCATAATGTAATAAGTTAAATGTAATAAAAACTCATAATGTAATAATCAGCTCATAATGTAATAATTCTTTGGCCTAAATCAGCACCTGGTGATGTTGGCCACCTCTGGTAAAATCGCCCGAGCCCTAATGTAAAAGGCCTTCCTGTTACACCCTATTAAAACAATGGCCTATGTCAAGAGGGAGACTTAGGCCATATTATTTTGCCTAAGTCATAATAAAATGTGACTTAGGCCATTTTAACACACCTTTCAAAATGGGAGTGAATGGGACTGAATGGGAGGTACTGTTACTATGGGACTGATATAATGGGAGTGAATGGGACTGAATGGGAGTGAAAGGGACTGAATGGGAGTGAAAGGGAGGTACTGTTACTATGGGACTGATACTATGGGAGTGCATGGGACTGAATGGGAGGTACTGTTACTATATGGGACTGATAGAATGGGACTGAATGGTAGTGAAAGGGAGGTACTGTTACTATGGGACTGATACTATGGGAGTGAATGGGACTGAATGGGAGTGAAAGGGAGGTACTGTTACTATGGGACTGATAGAATGGGAGTGAATGGGACTGAATGGGAGGTACTGTTACTATGGGACTGATATAATGGGACTGAATGGGACTGAATGGGAGTGAAAGGGACTGAATGGGAGTGAAAGGGAGGTACTGTTACTATGGGACTGATAGAATGGGAGTGAATGTGACTGAATGGGAGGTACTGTTACTATGGGACTGATACTATGGGAGTGCATGGGACTGAATGGGAGTGAATGGGAGGTACTGTTACTATGGGACTGATAGAATGGGACTGAATGGGAGTGAAAGGGAGGTACTGTTACTATGGGACTGATACTATGGGAGTGAATGGGAGTGAATGGGAGTGAAAGGGAGGTACTGTTACTATGGGACTGATAGAATGGGACTGAATGGGAGTGAAAGGGAGGTACTGTTACTATGGGACTGATACTATGGGAGTGAATAGGACTGAATGGGACTGAATGGGACTGAATGGGAGTGAAAGGGAGGTACTGTTACTATGGGTAACAGTACCGGGCCAGGAGACATCACTGAGGATACGTCCCAGGTGCATCCATGCAACGTTTTTTAGTTATGGGACTGATACTATGGGAGTGCATGCGACTGAATGAGAGTGAATGGGAGGTACTGTATGGGACTGATACTATGGGAGTGAATGGGACTGAATGAGTGAAAGGGAGGTACTGTTACCATGGGACTGATACTATGGGAGTGAATGGGAGTTACTGATACTATGGGACTGAATGGGAGTGAAAGGGAGGTACTGTTACTATGGGACTGATACTATGGGAGTGCATGGGAGTGACTGGGAGTGAATGGGAGGTAGTTACTATGGGACTGACACGATAGGAGTGAATGGGACTGAATGGGAGTGAACGGGGTGTACTGTTACTATGTGACTGAATGGGAGTGAAGTGAATGTGAGTGAATGGGGGAGTGAATGGGACTGAATCGGAGTGAATGGGAGGTACTGTTACTATGGGACTGTCACTCCAATTCACTCCCATTCAGAGTGAAAGGGAGTGAATGGTAGGTACTGTTACTATGGGACTGTCTGTCACTCCCATTCACTCCCATTCAGAGTGAATGGGAGTGAATGGGAGTGAATGGGAGTGAGGGAGTGAATGGGAGGTACTGTTACTATGGGACTGTCACTCCCATTCACTCCCATTCACTCCCATAGTATCAGTCCCATAGTAACAGTACCTCCCATTCAGTCCCATTCAGTCCCATAGTAACAGTACCTCCCATTCACTCCCATTCACTCCCATAGTAACAGTACCTCCCATTCAGTCCCATTCACTCCAAATTCACTCCCATTCACTCCCATTCACTCCAAATTCACTCCCATTCACTCCCCTTCAGTGTCAAATGTCTTTGTTCTCTGATATTATTTTAAACACTCTGTGGCTGACCCTAAACCATGGTTTATTAAAAATAATTGGAATAAAACATTTTGCCTAAGTCACTTACTGCAGAAGTAATTTGGCCTAAATAACGTTTATAATTGCCTAAGTTAAAATGGCATCTTCAGATATTGGCCTAAGTCATTTTATCCTTACATGTTACATGATTGACATACACCTTTATTTGTATGTCAATAGTCATATTTTTTCATTTTTTTAGTTTAATTAGTTTAATAAGGTGACGATATGAAAGTCTACATTTGTCAACAGAGGTAATAACAATGACAGTGTAAGACTATATGGGCCATATGAAAGTCTACATTTGTCAACAGAGGTAATAACAATGACAGTGTAAGACTATATGGGCCATATGAAAGTCTACATTTGTCAACAGAAGTAATAACAATGACAGTGTAAGACTATATGGGCCATAAGAAAGTATACATTTGTCAACAGAAGTAATAACAATGACAGTGTAAGACTATATGGGCCATAAGAAAGTCTACATTTGTCAACAGAAGTAATAACAATGACAGTGTAAGACTATATGGGCCATATGAAAGTCTACATTTGTCAACAGAAGTAATAACAATGACAGTGTAAGACTATATGGGCCATATGAAAGTCTACATTTGTCAACAGAGGTAATAACAATGACAGTGTAAGACTATATGGGCCATAAGAAAGTCTACATTTGTCAACAGAAGTAATAACAATGACAGTGTAAGACTATATGGGCCATATGAAAGTCTACATTTGTCAACAGAAGTAATAACAATGACAGTGTAAGACTATATGGGCCATATGAAAGTCTACATTTGTCAACAGATGTAATAACAATGACAGTGTAAGACTTTTCTCACCAATATGGGCCATTATTACATTATGAACTTTTATTACATTATGAGCTGCCTATTAAGGCAACTCATAATGTAACACGTCTTTTTTTTTTAATCTGTTATTACGTTATGCGCTCATGATTTTATTACATTATGAGCTGATTATTACATTATGAGTTTTTATTACATTTAACTTATTACATTATGAGCCTTTTTGAGCCCTTATTACATTATGAGTTGCTATTACATTATGAGTTGCTACAACACCGAGTAAAGCTCAAGGAAATTTAATTAAAGTGTAAAATAACAGATCGACAGAGAGTCCAATTTGAAACTAAAATCAATTTTTAGAATTGGCTACACATCGAAGCAGGAGCAGTTACTGGTAAACATGTCCATGGTAATCCTTTTAAAATTCATTAGAGGAATCACAGAAGCAAATTTGAGTCTGGAATGTCCGTCTTGGCACATATGAGCAGACAGCCGCGGACAGAAGAAGCTGCGTTTTACGTAATTTCCGAGTTTGTGGACAGCTGGTGGATGGAAAAGAAGCTCCACCTCCGCGGCTGACTGCCACGGAGGAGAGCGTCTCCGGGAATCTGTCCGTCGCAGGTGGAGCTTCTTTTCCATCCACCAGCTGTCTTAAAAACCCGGAAATGACGTAAAACGCAGCTTCTTCTGTCCGCGGCTGTCTGCTCATAATTATGTGCCCAGACGGATACAAGTCCTTCCACAAGGGCCCAAAGTACAAAATACCTTTTACAGCCTAAAATTACATACTATTTGAGCTGAGATTAAGAGAGTTTTGGAACTTAATTTGGAACAAATGTAAGATGGGAGATTACCAAGACTAGTTTTGTAATATGAAAATTGCAGCCTGCAAGATGTTAAAGAGAACAAACCCACTGAGGAGTACATCATTGTACAGTACAATGATGAGATATCCCTGGCCGGGTCATACCAAAGACCCTGCAGTGTCTCCCTGCTTGGCACTCAGCAGGTTGAGCTGACAAGCTGCCAAATCTGGCATTAGAAGAAATCTTCCAAGGTACTTTACAGTACTTCCAAGTAAAACATTTTGTGATAGACCTAGGTTAGGGTCTCACAGCATGCATTATGGCTCCTGGGAGTGAGTGTCGAAAACAGGAACAAGTGAGCGATAAGAACGGAAAACAGAACAGCAATTGCAAAAGCACTCTGCAGGAAGAATAAAGAGAAAGTCTAAACTCATGACCCTTTCCCTTTCACCTACCTCATTTGAGATATTAAAGCCCGTAAAGTATCTAAGGGCTCACTTGTGTTTCAGCAACACAAGTGAGTGGATACAGTTTAGTCTAATGAGTGACACAGTCTGAGAGATTATACGAGTCAAGCTGCATCACTAACCCTTTAGGTATAGTCCTTCTGTTGTACACTGAATTTGGTACGCTGTACCGCGCGCCTTCATGGCTATATTGGCTAGGTGTTGGCTGTGTTGTTGTGGGTTCTTTTATTGACTCAGTCTACAACACAATATTTTTGGCATTCCACTCCAGCGATGGTGGTGTGGATTGGCGCTAGGTAGTTTGTTTTTGTGTGTTATATAAAGCGGATCTTATCTTATCTTCATTTAAGAATTATTGTTGCGCCAGTCAAGAATGAATTTGATTATGGGAAGACATATGATACACAATTGATTTCAGATGCTTTGCTTGAGAGCAAAGCAGGGCAGAAGAAAATACTGGAAATTCAAATAATGTGGAGAGGAAATTACACGTCTTTTATAGTTATAATTTGGCATTTCTCATAAACAATAAATTGAGTGAGTCAGGATCGAGGAGTGAAAAATGTCCACCCTTATTTCACCCATGCTCCCTTAAAGCCTCATATACCTGAGGGCGACCTCGCCCTAAACCTCGCCCTAAAGGACGAGGTCGCACTAAAACAAAAGGTCTGGGAATGCCCGTATATGGTCTACATATATATATATATATATTATTTTTTTTACTTGACGTTTTCGGGCCAGGGTAGGGTGTAAAATGTGTGCTAATTAGTAAGGCCAGCCAGGGCCACTGGCCAGCCCAGTTACGGCCGAGGTAGGGCCGGGCCTTAAAGGACCACTTCACCACTTTTCAACTTATCTTCATATAATTGGTCCTAACTAATGTAAAATAGCACAATTCTACTCGGTCTGTGTCTCATAGGAGGGCTGTGGGCAGTTCAGAAACCTGTCCACCAGTGACATCATCATTAGGCAGATTTTTTTTAAACAATATTTAGATTTGTTGCGACCAAAGGTCACAGTTAACTATGCATTTCCCGTCAGTCAGTTGGTGTCAGTCAGTGTATCCCATACATGGGGAAAGCCCCCATATATGGTGCCCATGCAGGTCTCGTGACGTCATGTGACATCATCAGGGATGATAGTAAATCAGGGATCATAGTAAATGCAACTTGCTGTCGCAATGAGGAGATCCCTGATGTCATCAATATTAGTATATGGATATATGTTAGAACCTGTTCTGACATTCCATATGTTGATCCTTCAACATCCATCCTTCCACTTCGATGTCTCCCTTTTGACTGATACATGTCCATTTAAACTCTAGACGGGCCTGCCCCAAAGTTATTTGTGCAGCCGCGCCTGGCAGCCGGTGAGTTCTCAACAGGCCCGAAAATAGACACCCTTAGATCTCCATATATGGAGCTGACCTGTTCTACTTCTGACATTCTTTATGTTGATCTGACCTCATCAAACCCTGTACACTCAGGACACGCATTACCCATCGATGATGGTAATATGCGGATCTAGGTGATGATCCAGTCTTCTCCATGTATGGCTATCCAGTGTTTGATGAGGTCAGTGTCGTGATCTTCATATATGGAGTGTGTCACGAGGCATGCCTGACGGACGGACTGACTGACATGAAGTGTGACTGACATGAAATGCAGGTTTTCATAGTAAACAAAGTTGCTTATATAATTAATAATTAGTGCATTTATAATAGTACATTTAATTTCATATTTAACTTAGACAAGCTCAGTGGTTCCAAAGCTGGGGTCCACCGTCCAGGGACCCTCAGGGTTCCTTTGAGGGTGTTCCAAATGGACCCTTAAAAGTCTGTAACTCAAGAGCGTACAAATGGAAGCAAATGGACTTGTAGTAGGCCTGTGTATGGGTCTTTGAAATTAAAAGGTTTGAAAACCACTGTTAGATGCCAATCTTGTTTTGAATGCTAGACATTTACAAGGTACATTTAATCTAGGTGAATTGTGACATGCTCAAGGTTAGGTGACAGCCATTGGGACTTAGAACAATGTTCTCTTAATTTCTGGAGATGACCATGCCTTTGTTGTAATGATTTGGTCTATATAGCCACAAGGAAACAAATGTAAAAATCAGATAACAGCATGTCATCTGTCTGTCCTCCCTGAATGTGTGTGGGTGTGGCTGATTTATCCTGTTGTGCATTGATTGATTTAATGCACAACAGCTCTGAGAATGACCACAGCCATCGCTCAGCCTTCACAACTATACAGTAGATATACCCTAGATATAAACTAGTGCGTAAGAAGTTGCACATTATCGGTTGTCGTACCTTTATGCCCTATATATATCGTCATATGACGAAGAGACCAAATAACCAATCTATTTACAAGCTCACACCGTGTCAGTTTGCAAAAAGTTTAAAGGGATTGTGACATTAAAAAAAAGGTTTTGGAATTGTTCTTATTTTTTTAGGTTTTCTAATCTCAATTGCACCCAGAAAACATGAACTTTTAACATTCAGTAGATTTTCTGTGATCTGGGGTTTTCTGGCTCAAACAGGTGCTCTGATTTGCCGGCAGATTGTGATGTAAGATCCTGCAAATCCCATATATGTCAATGGGATTTGCCAGCAGATGTCACTGTTTTCACTGTGTTGCCTGTTTTCATTGTAGCTCAAAAGGCTTCCAAACCCCAAAGAAAACTTCAGACCACAGAAAATCCACTGAATGTTCAAAGTTCAGGTTTTTTGGGTGTAATTGAGGTCATAAAACCTAAAAGAAAAAAGAAAAAGAAAAATAAATGAAAATGAATGTCATAAAACCTTTAACAACATGGTGAAAGTTGTTAAAATGTCTCAAACATTTTGGCACTGGGATCAGACGCTGCCTTGTATTAGTGCTCTGTTGGTTGCTGTGAAGGCAATTCCCAGAATGTTTTATGTTTTATCATTATGCTTCATTAATTTTTTGCCACAGATTGCGTCACAGACCACCTCGGCTCTTAGGTGTGCAAAAAGCTAAACTGGAGGTGAATGTGAATTACAGATAGATAAACAACGACGACTCTTATCTGCTACCTTGCATCGGTGATGCCCCATGACCATGTATCAGGCTCCAGCAAGTTCAGTTCACTGGACCTTAGTTTGCACTCTCCCTGCCTGGATGCCAACGATGAATCTCTGCCCCAAATTTTCCAGAACAGCCTGTTATAGCGCCACCATGAGGCAGCTTTTCACCTTTTTTACCTAACTGCACCGATTTGCGTGAAACGTTGCATGCACCCTCCCTAGACTCCTAGAGGGTGCATGCACCTGCATTTTTCACATAGCGCCACCAGAAGGCCGACTTTTGTAAAACATATTTTTTTATATTACTCCTCCAGATTCTGTCCAAAAATCCCGCAAATCGATACATCTCTATAGTCATGTGCTCAAGACAGATCTGTCCGATATTTCATAATCCATCCTAATTGGCTAACATTGGCTTTTAAAGTTTGCAGGATTGGCCCGTTTTGAACAAAAAGCCTAAAATCATGAATGTAGCATGCAATTTGAATAATTGAATATATCCCACCCTTCACATTGGCCTCTTAAAGCGCTTTTTGCAAAACACAACCAATTGCCATCAAAAGCATAAGAAGAAATTGCACCCTTTTCACATCGGCCTATTATAGCGCCACCAGGAGGCCACAAACTGACCTGGTCTGGTGGAGACCGGTGCCCCGAGGGGCACTTTTTCTAGTTTGGACAGTGAAAACCCATAGGCCTGATTTATACTTAGGGGCACACAAGTATCGTGTATGGAAAATAGCTGACAACGCATCACAGCCATAAGGTGTTGTGAGCTTGTAGATTTGGTACACGACAACCGTACGCAACTAAGTATTACCCAAGCTACGTCACGTGGAGGCTGTGTAGCCTCCAAGACTGTTAGTTGGCTGCAGAGGTACTTCCCAACATGCCTCGGCATGTCTGTGTCTTTTATGTTCGTGTTCATTGGTTAATGTGCAAGGGAATGTGTTTATTTGGGTTTTTATATGTTACGTATCGTATAATGTTAGCGTTTTCTTCTTCAATTATTTTCATCATGAGTGTTTGTTCACTAACATGGGTCTCCCCATCTCTCTAGCTCTTTAGTAAACAGAAAATAGATTTTCAGGTCGGATGCCAATTTCATCCAATAAGGATAATGTTCAGACAGTTATTGCATGCAATAAAGCAAAGATTTCATCAATACAATACCTTTGTCCATTATTTACAGGGCACACATTCAACATGAAAATATAAAAGGCATTCATATGCAGTATATACCAGCTCAGTGGCCTTGCGGTTAGAATGTGCACCCTGAGACTGGGAGGTCAAGGTTCAATCCCCGGCTGGGTCATACCAAAGACTCTAAAAATGGGACCCAATGCCTCCCTGCTTGGCACTCAGTATCACGGGTTAGATTGGGGGTAGTCTCTCAAGACAGACTGTTGCCTTAACAGGGGAGGCGCTGTTTTCCCGAATATTTGACGATGGGATTCTCAGATTGGATTGGGGGTAAGTCCCTGCGACATACTTGTCCAGGGGGTGTACAGAAACAGGCTCCTGCCCCATGGGTCTCATGGCTTGCAGTATATGCCTGTCATTAAATGATGACCAATTTCCACAAATCATATATTAAACCAGAAACTATTAATGTACCCAATTAAATACAGATGTACTGTATGTATTTAATCATTTCAAATACACCCTTTCCATTTGATGTTCTTTGAATAACACTGACAATGTTTATATGAGTTAACAGGCTGCATGCAGCATGACACAAACATTTTCCAACTGGTTTAACTGACAAATTGAAACCGTTTGTTTAACTGTGTTTATCGCATTAAAATACCTTTTTTATTTGTATTAATCTGGAACATTTACATAATTTATCTGTCTTATCTGTCATAATGTTATACTGCTTATTTGTCGATTATATTCTTTAGTAATTTTCACGATACAAAATGCCTAATGAAAACAGTATTAAAAATGGACAAATTGAAGGTCTCAAATTGGATCTTAATTGAATAATCAATTATACATGCAGTATAGATATACAATGTGACCCAACATTTTAAGTTCCAGGGCGCAACTAATGCTCCACAATTCTCTTGGCACTCTATAGAAAGTTACAGTCACATAATTGACTGCATGCAAGCCAGCTGCGAGACAAGGACATTTCCTCTGTTGACTGCATTGTTTGTCCTCAGCTCTCTAACACGTCTTCGTGCTGCTGCCTTGTACATCATAAATAATCATTAGTTCTGTCAACCGCATCCTCTCCCCACAGGACTCCCCAAAGCACTGATTTTGTGATGGCTATATAGCACGAAACAGCAGTTCTCCTGTCTAAATGAATCTTCATCTGCAGTCATGAATGCATGTCTCCTACCTCAACTCATCCAGAGTGGTACGCTGTGGTTCTTCTTGTGGCCGTAACAAAATGGAGTGTGTAAACCCTGACTACAGGCAATGACTCCGCAAGATTTGCTGTCAAACCAAAAGTGACTTTAAGGAACTTTCCTCAAACTTCCTCCAGATTGTATTGATTGGCACACGCCTCTCTTTGCCTGTACACTGTGTACAGTATGGCCTTTGTGCGTTTGAGCAGAACAAGAGCAACACAAGGACATCAGGGACACCTCACATGATGGCAGTTGTGTCTCTTGGCGAGAAGGTTGGCATTGTAATTTGTAGCACAATCCTGACATCCACCTCTTGTTGAGTACTTATCAAATCGGCTAGGCCTTTCACATGATCCTTTTAGGTGGTTTTGGTCTCTGATTGATGAATGATGTGTTTCCTTTTCCTGTTACTGGACGTCACGTAGTCATTACCTACATTCTCCTCGCTCTTCTCACGGAATACTACAAAATGATGGAGTGTGCACGATAAACTAAAAAGAATCTCACCCACTGCTTTACTGATGTGAGAAATAAAACTGATTCTGCTTCCGATTCAAAAATCTTTGGACACCATACACTAGGGGGAAAACTCATTCTCCAGGCCTTCAGAAGTTCAGAATTCCTAAGGAGATGGTTCTGATGGTTCTAATTATCCATAATGTATAAATTATGGATAAGGGGTCAGGACAGCTAGACAGCTTTTCGGGGAGGGGTCAGTTATTCGTCTCAACTGCTCGTGGATAAGGGGTCAGGACAGCTAGACAGCTTTTCGGGGAGGGGTCAGTTATTCGTCTCAACTGCTCGATTACTGACCTTGATTATGCTGATGCAGGGGTGTCACAGGGTATCTGAAGGTGGGGGATGAGTGTGGGGAGGGGACGATACCCGCTTGCTGAATTTGGCGTTTATTTATTTTTGTTCTATTTTCAGCCTATTCCTGGCCAAAATTCCCAGGTAGGCATGCTTTGGCTAGGCAAAAATGGCACAGTCGCCGTTCAATCAATCTTACATGGACCAATATAATATAATAGGCTTTTAGGACAGAGTTGTTACTGACAACCAAGTGGAAAAAAACAACAACAAAAAACAGTCAGTCGGGTGGTCAAAAGTGGGTGGGGTGAAATCACCTATCTGTGACAGTGGGGGTGTCACGATGTACTCAGTGAATGGTGGTGACGCGCCTGTGCGGAGGATATCACCCTAGTCTTGGATACTGCAGAGAAAGGAAGAGAACTACTAATGGCAGTAGAAATTGAGTGCTTAAAGATTGACCACGGAATAGGATGTGAAAGTCATATATGAGTCCAAAAAAGGTGCACTGTTCGACAGTGTTCGGTTCTTATATTCTTTATTTTGTTTTGCTGATAATAAGGTTAGAAATAAGTTTAGGGCATAGTTTTACTGGGGTTAAGTTTAGGTATACTGTATAGGATTAGGTTTAGGCATAGTTTTACTGAGGTTAAGGTTAGGAATAAGGTCAGGTTTAACCGTCTAAGCATAATTTACTCGTCGTTTGGTATTCAGTCAAAGATGGAAAAACGTATTAAATCTTTCTGAGATTCTGATGATTTAACCTCGTCTGACATTCTGATGATTTAAGGCAGATGTCATCACTGAATTGTTTTCGGTTTTGAGGATCCAAACATAAACCATAGAAAATTGCCATGATGCCATCCATTTAAAATACTAGAAAATAGACATATTAGGCTAAAGTTATAATAAGGAGCATGGTTCTGCTTTGGGGCCAGCTAGGGGGTGGACGGTATGAACTTCTAGGGGCCAGGGCAATTGATAGTCTCTACTAGCATGCTGCACGCACGCACGCACGCACACACACACACACACACACACACACACACACACCGCCCCTATTTTCCCTCCCAACATCAGGACAGAAGCAGCCAGCAGCCTGTTGGATTTAAAGGGACCCGAGAGAGAGAGACTGATAGAACATAAACGAGTTTTTTCTCCTGAAAGGAGCACATGGACATATCATTTTGAGTTGATTTGTTCAACATTTAATTCCAACATTTTAACAGATTTCTTCAGAATGTGGAAGTATCTGCTGGGTATTTTCCTGCTCTCAGTGGTTCTCCCGTTGTTGGCAGAGAGAGATGCGAGCAGCAAGAAGCACGAACATGATTCAGGTGAGGCACCACAACACCACCGGCTTCAGATTAACAGTTAATTTTCACAAATTGAATTGAAGTGACACAGCACACAGGCACAGCGCGTTGGAAACAGTCGATTAATACCTTAGATACTCTAAGATGAATACACTATAGGCTAAAAAGATCGTGCGTCAATTAAATATCATGTCACGCTCTCCCGACTCCCGTCGTGATTAGATGTAGGCCTATGTGCAAAATGGTAGGCTATTGACATAATAGGCATGTTTCTTTTATGTTTAGTGTCATAAAATGATAACTCAAGCAAGCTTCCTCACGCTGTCACTCATGTCTCATTCCAAGCAATCAACAGGTGGAATGAGTTTGTCATAATATTCTCTAGACTAAGCTACATGTTGAGTTTAAAAGGTCCCTTTTCTGTTGCTTATTAGGTGCGTTAATATATTTTTTCTAAATAGACCTGGGCACCTGGCTATACATGCAAAGGCATATCACTCGATATGAAAGATAAATTTGTTATTCTGATGGCGAGAGGGCAATTGGATCTGTCTCTCGATCGAGTCTCGATGGATGGGAGTATAGTAAAGGCTACAGAATCACTATGAAAACTAAATAAATAGCCTACTTCGATCAATCAATCAAGACCAATAGAACTATAGTGACTGTGACATACAAATATATTTTGCACCATGAATTGAGTTGTAGCCTCGAGCGTATGCGCGTGACATCATCGTAGCCTACATGGAAGTTATGCGGGAACGCCCACTGAGTGGCAAAAAACTACTTTCTGGCCTTGACAGCCCATACATCCAAACATAAAAGTCCTGTCTGATTGTTGCATTAAACAATGTTAAACTCACCAAAATTGCAGCTGAACGAAAAGCTTGAATTATCCTCTTTCTATCTGCAAAGTTTTTGTTTCATGAAAATCCACCATAGAAACGTTATGAGCTACTTTCTGTCAAGAAATGCCCTGCAAGTGTCAGAGTTTGGAAGTACTTGTTTTCAATAACACAACATTTTGCTGCCTCCTGCATTATGTGACATTTAGAAACAAACAGGTGATATGCAGGACGGTTGAGTGATTTCCAAGAGTGCTTCCAAACTCCAACACTCCATGCTGCTCAATGTTTTGCCACTCAGTCCAGATTAGGGGGGCGTGTCCTGATGGGAAAATCATGCATGTGCAAATTGTGCATATTGGTCTATAAATTAAAGATATTAATTCTCGCTATAGTCCCACAGGTCCTTTTCCAATATTGTCATGTGTTATTATTTATTTGTTTTTTCTGTTGTATTATAAACATTAATCTCTTGGCATTATTCTTGAAATAACAAAGGGAAAAGGATAGCCAGCTATCACATATCACATTTGGCTTTCCACTAGAGTGTAGAACTGGAATAAGGTTAGTAAGATAATGATGATGATGATGATGATGATGATAAGTAGAAGAAGAAGAAGAAATCAGAATAATTCAGTACCCTTTTCATCACATTTCAGTTATGATGTGACATATATTCCTGTTTTCTGTTCTTAAACCATCACCTGAACCACTATCACCAAGTTAAATTCCTGTGTGTTTGTTGTACATGATTCTAATGACCTATAGCATCCTTATTCCGGGTTAACATTTATAAAATAGAAGATCTACAAGTTCACAACGCCTTGCAGAGAGACATGTTGTGAGCTTGTAGATTACAGTAGCTATATCCTGCAATTATATTTTAGTGAAACTATAGGAGAGGGCCTAGTATAGAGCCCGGGGTATTCAACTAGCCTATAGGGTTTCAGTGTTCATTTCCAGCTAACTTAACATAAACATTACAGAAGCCGTCTATACCCTATATGGGCGGTTAACATAATGTGTCATCTATAACGGATATGCCAGGCTGTTTTCTTTTCTCTTAACCCAATGAAAAGATGATTTCGGCAAATTAGCAGTGATGAAAGAGCTAGAGGCACAGCCTACTTGGGAACAATACAAGTTGGGAACGATGAAAGTTGGAAAAGCATGCCCCATCTGTTTATGTGGTAAACTGAAATACTTTCATGGCATTAACTATACTATAGCTAAACCTTTACATAAAATATGTCCTTAAAATATATGTTGATTGGCAGCGATGATGGCACCATATGTGGGGAGGGTTGGATGCTCCCCTGGCCCTACGCTGGGAGTTCCTCAAAATTGAAATAGATATCCGTGTGCACATGAGTGAGGGCATGTGCACAGGGCAGGCCAAAAGATTTCATGCCACTATAGTGGGAGGGCATCCATGATGTGCACAGGGCAGGCCAAAGGATTTCATACCACCATGATGGGCAGCAAAACAAGAAAAGAGAAAAGAAAACATGAAAACAAAAAGTGTAATAATAATGTGTACAATTCTCAAACAAGCAAAAAACACACAATAGGACAGCAGCAGAAGAAAGCAAACAGATCCAAGGACAAAGGATTGGTTTTAAAGCAGTGGTCATAGGTTTGCTACCATGTCCATAAAAGCCTAGTTCATTCCATTTAGATTTCCCCAGACGTATCAGTAAGCTGAGATCTCTGATCGCCTGGAGAGAGAGAGAGAGAGAGTGTGTGTGTGTGTGTGTGTGTGCGTGTGTGTGTGTGTGTGTGTGTGTGTGTGTGTGTGTGTGTGTGTGTGTGTGTGTGTGTGTGTGTGTGGGTGTGGGTGTGGGTGTGGGGGGGTGTGGGTGTGGGTGTGGGTGTGGTAGTCACAGGCATGTGTTTACCTAGTGGGATCAAAGTCTTTCAACAAGAAGTATGAAATGACCGTGGACAAGATGATGGACATGCATGTGTGTGTGTATGTGTGTGTGTGTGTGTGTGTGTGTGTGTGTGTGTGTGTGTGCGCACACGTGCGTGCATACGTGTCCATGGCTGCAGCAAAATGCTCACAAACTGTAGTAAAATCTCCCAACATTATATATATTTTTGTGCACAGCACTATAGCAGCAGGCCACAGATCCTCAATTCTTGAATATGTTTTGAAATTGGTCCGACTTACAAGTTACAACTATGTCATTTAATGTAATTTAATAATTATAGCACAATCCCTCTAGGCTCCTGCCAGGCTACAGGACAGATTCTAGCCAATCACAGACATGGGTGGTGCTGCGGCAGGAAAACAAACCCAATACCCATACTGACCCCATGAAGTCCTGTATACTAGTGGTTCCCAAAGTGGGGTCCGGGGACCCCCAGGGGTCCTTGAGGGAGTTCCAGGGGGTCCCCAGCTAAATGATAGTCTAATGGGTCCATTTGGTTCCATTTGTACACTCTCAAGAGTTACATTTACATAGATTTTACTATATAATTTGGGGTCCCAGAGATAGAAATGCCATTAAATGGGGTTAGTCTAATCTAATCTAATTTCAAGGACCCCCAGTTTGGCATGAATTAGACTCTAATTCATGCCAAACTGGGGGTCCTTGAAATTAGATTGTTATAGAGCCGTAACAATCTTCTCTTATGGGTGTCTCTGGCATATCTATGGAGCAAGATAATTCGTGTCAATTTGGGGGTCCTTGACATGAAAAGGTTTGGGAACCACTGCTGTATACTTTGTTCGTTGTATGACAAAATTCTAAATAACTGATTTACAAGCTCACGACGAGTCACATCGAGACGCATTCTGTGAGACGCATTCTTTGTTTTCATTCTTAAATCTGACATGCCCAGAATAGATATGCCAGGTTGAAATGCAGGTTCAGGCCAAATTCTAGGGAAGACCTGAGTATACCATTGATTTACTGCTGATGTGAAATTATGAATTAGTTAGTACAAGGAAGAACGTGGACAGATTAATAGTTTCTGGTATTTACTGAGACAATATTGTACACACATGGCTATCATTGCGATTGTGTGTGCTTTGGGATTCAGACACACACACACACACACACACACACACACACACACAGAACAATATCAGGGCTCTGCTGGTTTATCCCACATATGAGAGGCCACACGGGCACGTTAACATGTATATGACGTTTGTGGTTGAGCACGTAATTGTTCCTCTGATTTGAATGGCCTTGCCTGTGTGTGGATGGTTGAAAGTGTCACATCTGGTGGTGAAGTTACACTGCACTTCTTACACCAAGAAGTGTTGTTTGGGAAACCCAGCCCTTGTCTTTAGCCTCCTGGGTCCATTGGTCTGGGTATCCTCTCTGTGTGAACCTTACTGACATCCGTTGACACTGTTCCTCATAGGCTTCCTCTGTGCTGCATATTGGTCGCACTCTGTTGAACTGACTGATAGGTAGGCTCCTTTTCAGGGCTGTGGGATGATAAGAGTCACAACGGAGGAGAGTATTACAATCAGTTGGTTTGCAATATAGATTGGTGGTGAGCGTGTTGCCAACTTTGACTACCTTGATATCTAAGAAGTTAGACTCACTTTTATCTGCATTCACCGTGAAGCGGAGATGCTCATTGCGGCTGTTGAGGTAGCCATGGAAATGGGCAAGGTCCTCTTTTGTGCCTGAGAGAACGCAATAAAGATGTCATCGATAAAGCGGTTGTAGAACGCTTTATCGTATACATGTTAACGTGCCCGTGTGGCCTCTCATATGTGGGACAAACCAGCAGAGCCCTGAAAACACGTATCAGAGAACATAGATCCAACATCAGAAACACCAATCCCAAAAGCCCAGTAGCCCAACACTTTAATAAAATGGTCCATGCCGTGGCATCGCTCCGATATGTGGGCATAGAGAGGGTGCAGCTACCCCGGAGAGGTGGAGATATCCATAACCTCCTCCTGAGAAGGGAGGCTTATTGGCACACACACCTACACCCCCCGCACACTACAACCCCATGGGCTAAATGAGGACTATGAGTTATCTGCCTTCCTGTAAACCCTGTAAAAGTGAGCAAGGGCTTAGCAATCAGATTCCCCTGTGTGAACTGAACTGTATGTTGACCCTTTACTTTATTTTATTTAGCCGGTTTATTTTGCCTCTTTTGAGATGCACGTATAACTTCTCTGTACTTGTCAGTTATCTGGGTTCGTCCACTTAAATTTGTCTTGATGGCTTTACTGGCCAATGTCCAGAGAGTAATTGAGTGATGTTGAATCTTGAATGTTAAGCCTTCAATTGTCTTTAAATAATCTTAAAAACAAAAAATTGCTAAATCTCAAATGTATAAAAATATTTAAAACATTAAAAAAAAAAATATATATATATATATATTCTTTTTTTTATCCCACGATTTTGTAACCCATTTTCACCCCTGTGTCAATCATCTAATGTGATCCTGGGCTCTACACACCCTCCTCCAACCTAGTCCCCATATATGGGGGACAAGGGGAGAGCAACGGACTTGAACTCATGCTTCCTTCATGCCTGAGTGTCCAAGTTGCTCCTTTACACCTGACAGGGGGGAGTTTCCCTGGTTGGACGTAGCGCGTGGAAGGAACACGTTATTCCAACCAGTTCCTTTCCCCTCCATCAGGTGCCCTGGCTGGCAGTTTAGTGACCAGGATTACTGCATGTTTTTTGTGAGGGTACCTACCCTAGGGGACACGGGGAGAACATGCAAACTCCACACAGAAAGGCCCTTTCGCCAACCCCGCCTTCGGGTATGGGCACTGATGAGGAAACACGCCGCCAGCACCCACAGCGTCCCGAGCGGGAATCGAACCCAGGACCTTCTAGCTGTGAGGCGACAGCACTACCAACTGTGCCACCGTGCCCCCATATATATATTTTTTAAACTGTCTGTTTGTAAATTACCTACCCAGTCAACATCAGTCACGTGACGTGACAACCTTGATAAAAGGGAGGTAGTCACATACTAACTACTATCACCTGATGAAGGCTGTTCACGGCCGAAACGTTGTGCCTTAACTTATGGTGTTTTAAATACAATAAAACACTACTGGAGCAAAGCCTGTGTGCGGACTACTTTCTTCACTGTATGTATCTACCTTAGTCCAGCACCAGCCAAGGAACTGGATGTGCGCAAGCCACCTTCTTTTTAAATAATATAATAATCATATTTGAAAATAGCACCATTTGCATTGAAGAAATGGATAGCAAATCACATTTTCCCCCAGGTGACTCCGCCCCCCAGCTATTGAAGCACTGATGACATGCCATGTGTGTTGCTGTGCGCCGAAGTATAAAATGGCATTTACACCCATTATAAGATTTTTTTACATTGAGGCCTATAGATAACTAAGTTCAATTTCCTCACAATCGTGAAATGAATACATCTATCTATTTGATTTGATTTAATCTAATATGAGTATGGCCATATAATTGCATGTAATCTTCGCCAATTAACCAACACTAGCCCACCCACTGTGACAGAGAAATTGGATGGCCACATTAAATGATCAAATCAGCTGCTCAGGCGTTGAAAATGGAAAATGGAAATCAGAATTATAAATCAGAAGTTGACTATAAACATCTAAAAGGGGCTAAGGTCAGGCACTGGATTGTTTTTCACGGACATAAAAACCAGGCCTCTTAACAAAAATCTTGTGTTTCCAACTGTAGCCTGGGGCCAAGGAAACCACCGACGCTTGTTTGCCAGGAGAAGAATCTCTCCACTCCAGGGAGATCATCTTCCTGTAAGTTGTTTGGTACATCAACCTCATGTTTGGGAACTCCAAACTCCAAACAATGTTTTGTTGTCAGTCAATGAGCTTTGTTCTCCCCTTTAATACTGAAGAAATATTGGCTTTCCCTAGTACAGTATATCGAAGGGAAAGCCACTGTCTTAATCTCTCTCTACAGTATATATCTTGCTCCATCTTGACCTGTTTGTATCTCACTTTTTCACCCTTCCTCGATCTCCACCCAGCTCTCTCTCCGACAGTCACAGATACACTTGGTTGAATTTAAGATATTTTCCTATATCATGTTCCTCCTCTCTGCAGTCTTTACTTTCCCTGTGGCCCTGCTATGTGGATTTAGCCTTTTCTGTAAAGTTGCTGTGTATTTCTGTGTGCACCTTATGTCTAATCATACACATCACATACCTACTGCTATGTGGATTTACACTATGCTGGTCTTATGCAATGCATAGTGTGTGTGTGTGTGTGTGTGTGTGTGTGTGTGTGTGTGTGTGTGTGTGCGTGTGTGTCTGCATAGATATCTTGATCTTTTTGAGCGGTGCCTCCGCTCCATTACGCAGCTATGTGTGTCCGTATGTGTACGTGTATGTGTACGTGAGCATGGAAAGCTGCAACACGGTAACTGTCATTTCTCGACCCGTTTCGGACGTGGGAAGGCTCGCCGGAACAGGGCCGCCCCCCCTGGGAGCATCCTGGGGGTCTGGATGTTCCGGGGACCCTCTGGGGACCCCCACACGGTAAATCTGTAACGGTGTTTCGGACGCAGGGCGGCTCGCCGGAAGCACGCCTTCTGACAAGCACAAGAAGGCGTGACCCACATTTCTCCCGTTTTAGCTTCACTGCACTGCATGTTTCAGGATTAAGTTTAAGATTATATTGTTTGTTTTTAAATCTCTTCATGGGCTAGCGCCTCCATAGATTTCGGACCTTTTAAAATTGTACGTCCCAGAAAGGGCATTGAGATAGGCAGACAAGCTGCTGCTGGAGGTTGATACTTACGATTTTAACCCAGGTCCCAGAGTGAGTTATTTTTTGTTTTACCGTTTCCCCCCACCTTGACCTCATTGTATATTTGTATCTCTATACTATGTTTTTTATCTTGGACTCTTGGACTTTTTAAATGTGCTCTATAAATAAAGTTGGATTGGATTGAAACAATGATGGAGCTCAGTTTATGCAAAGAAATGTATTTTACACCCACTTCTTTATATCTGTAAACCAGTGATGTAACAATAAAGTTGATTGGTGTGTGACTGTGTGTGACTGTGTGTGTCTGTGTCTGTGTCTCTGTGTGTGTGTGTGTGTGTGTGTGTGTGTGTGTGTGTGTGTGTGTGTGTGGTGTGCAATAGCAGAAGCGGGTGAAGGCCCCGGGCCCGGCGCGACGCTGCAGTAGGCTGATGGAGAACTGCTCCTTTAACGAGCCCTGCTGCGACCCGTGTGCCTCCTGCCGCTGTCGCCTCTTCAACACCATCTGCCACTGCTGGAGGATGGGATCGCAGTGCTCCAAGAAGACTTAAGACTTCATGTAGTGCAGTGGTTCTCAAAAAACCTTTTTAATTTCAAGACAAACCCCCCCCCCCCCCCCCCCAACCAGTTTGATATTGCATTAGGGCCACAAACTACCCCCATGACACAGAGAGAGTGCACGAATGAAACCGAATGGGTCCATTCGGTTACATTTGTACACTCTCCGAGTGTACATACAGATATGTAAGGTTCTGTTTGGTATCTAGGTATCTAGATGGAGAACCACTGATGTTGTGTATACTCTGTAGTACCGCGGTGTCGCTATAGCCACAGAGAACTGTAGATTGCGCCGGCTGTGTGCGACATAACATCATTTATAATTGAGGTTGTAGTTTATGCGCTGCTGAGTTCAAATGTTGCAGCAGCTGAAATAGTTACAAAACAGGCATAAGTTACAGCTTACCATAAATCTAAACACCCTAGTCGTTAGTAAGCGTAAAGTCCTCTGTAAAATAGTGAAAGTCATGGTGCATCCTGCATAGTTTTGGATAACTTGGAGGGGCGATTTATACTGGCCGTTTGGCGTGGCCAGTGAATTCTCTGTGACAGATTACATACCCAGTAGTAATTCACGATGACAGATTTATGCCTGTGCTTTGGTTTTTCCACGAGTGGAGAAGCTGAGGATTACTCAGCTGCTGACAGGCACAATTACACACAAAACCTTTTTTCTCCACCCTCCGGCGAGACCACATCCCGGGACGAGAAACAGTTAATGAGTATGACAGGTTGTTGCCTCCGAAATTACTTTATATAAAAACAAAACAATGAACTCACCACCACATATGTAAACCTAACAGTCTATGATGGAATAGTATTATCATTTGATGAATGTTAATAAAATAGTACAGTAGGCAACAACCTCATCCTCGATCATAATGACCGTTTGCATTTGGGTTATGTAATTTAACAACACGGCAATAAACTACCAAGAATTACACTGTTCGCTGAAAATATTCTGTGACAATAGCCTATAGGGTGGACTATGCAGCAGCATGTAGGCCTATACCTAAGATGAATCTTACATCTTTCTCCTTAACTCGGCACAGCTTTAACTAGTTTCAACGTATTGTTTAATATAAAATGAAGAGAGAACTTGCGTACAGCTGGTGCAACTGACTGCTATAGGCCTACTGTATCTATAACATGTCCCGGCGTGATGCAATGTTATCTTGTTATCTTTCTGGCAAGCAAACATCCTTGTGCGATGAATTATGCATTAAGCTCAAAGCCTAATTTATACTATGTCACTCAATGGTGCCGCTTGTTGAAAATAACTGATTTTGGTTTGATACTGTGGTGTATAGGCTCACACACACACACACGCGCGCACGTGCACACACACACACGCTGCATAGAAAATATGTAGATGCACAAACACACTATGGACTGAACTTGGTGACACTGGTCACTGGTGAGTGACAGAGGGAACTTCAACACAGTTGCAGTACACAGAATGATCTCATATTACAATGAGTGTACATTGTATGTGAACGATATAAGGGACACATGATGTCATGTTATAAACTGACCAGGTTTAACCCAATCTAACATCTGATCCCCGTCTAATTCCACTTGGTTAGTTAAAGCTACAATCTTATCCAATTGTACACTGATGATGGAGGCTACCATGCAAGACGCCGGCTCATTGGGAGCAGTTATGGGGTTCAGTGACTTCACTGTCTTGCTTAACTTTATTACTGCCGCTAGGTGGCAGCATAAGCACACGTAACGTATGCCACGCATCCCGCTCTCACTCTACGCTCCTCGTTTCATTTCCGGGTTATTCAGTGAGGTGGGGGCTATTGTTGTGTTGATGCGATACAAACTCACAAATGATTTACGATTGTCGGGATGCGCGACGGCTCACCATGGACAGCGCTCAAAGCTTTACAGAAAATCCTGTTATAATGGACACTCTCCATTGTAACCGAAGCAATGCTAAAAGGTAAATACGAACATGTACGTAGTTGGCACCTTAAATACCGTTAGCTTTACCTACGATTATAAACGTAGAAGGCAGAGAAAAAGGACACTTCGACACAGGAGCCAGGAGAAGCAAGAAGAAACCGGAACCTTCTAGCTCCCATGATGGCCACTCTACCGCCTGAGCTATTGTTACTATTAGTTAAAATCACCTTTTTATAGACATGTCATAATGTATGACACAATGTCACATCAGTAAAACATGAGGGTACAGCTCAGTATTAGGAAGGTGTCCCTTACTTCTTACAGTATATCTTATGCATACAGTCACACAAACGAGTGTATACAATGTATCACATTTCACGCAACAGTGTAACGCTTCATGAATATATTTTGTGTATGCGCCTTCACCTCTGGTATTGTCCCCAGTTAACCCTGGTGTCCCTATGTTGGGCAAGTCATTAAAAATCGCCTATTTTTACAACAACACCATCCTACGACAAAGTATAAAATCAGGCTAAGTGGTTAACTGTATTGCGGCTGCTTCTGGTTATCTGAACCATTTCCGCTTTAAATTCAATTATCTTGTCAGGAATGAGTACGTGGATCTATATGGGAACAGAAATAATATTTCTAACCTCATCTTAAAGCTCCTTTCGTTGTAGGCCTTGAAAGAAAACAGAATGAGTTGTTTTCAAGAAAAAAAGAAAAAAAAAAAGATTTCTGTTCCTGTATGTATGTGATTCAAGCCTTTGAGAAAAGATTGTCTATATATATTTTTTTCTATTGAATAAAAAAACTATTGGCCATATGTTCCCTCTTTCATTGTCCTCTTTCTAATCTAATCACTTCTGGAAAACTGGTTTATAACCAGAATTTTACCAGCAGACCCAAACATTTAATACAGCCAAATACAGCCCAAAATGCCGTCTAGCTCTAACTCTTCCTTGTATCCACTATCCAGCCATCTTCTCATGTCTTTCCGGGGTGCATACAATACGTTTGGTTAGTCAGACAATCCCGTGCTGCAGGTTAAAAATCACCCGTGGCTCCCGACATGCATGGCAGGTTAAAACGAATCTGCTGCGGGCTTTGACTAGTATATGGCTGGGACATTTAACAACTTGTGTTAAATGCTCAACACTTTGTAAACTTCACCTTTGACTTGGTCTGCTCTTTTTTTCCCTGTACATCAAATCTCTTTGCTGAAAATAGTCAATCTACAAGTTATTTAGGGCCAATGTTATAGGGAATAATTCCCTATCACACAAAGATTTGGCAGCCCCCCTGCAGTATCTCTGAGAACCCCCCAGGAGACAATTGCGCTGCTATAAAGACCAAATCTTTATGACATCACCACAACCAAATTTCTGGGTAGATAAGCTCCGGCAGCATCGCACTGGGCAGTTTTATTCATTAACCTAATTTTTGACTTATGATATTATTGTTACTGAATAGCCTATTAGAAATATTAGTCTATTAAATGGTAAATGGTGCATTTATATAGCGCCTTTATCCAAGGCGCTTTACATAGATTGTGCATTAAATTCACCCATTCATACACCGATTGCGGCGGAAGCCATGCAAGGTACCAACCAGCACATCGGGAGCAATTTGGGGTTCAGAGTCTTGCCCAAGGACACTTCGACATGTAGACAGGAGGAGCCGGGATTCGAACCGCCGACCCATGGATCATTGGACGACCTGCTCTACCTCCTGAGCCACAGTCGCCCCATTAGAAATATGTTGGCTGACCAACGTGTGAAACTTCACTCTGAGGTCATTGCATGGAGCCACTTGCTTTATGGCCCCTGCGGTTTAGCCAAACACAAGAAATAGGAAGTGAGGTTTTATATGATGGGCCGCAGGACAGTCAATTCCTCTATAAACCTTCTGTGTGAAGGCTGGGGTTTCATTTCACACTGGCCAGGCGTGTCCCTCCAGCACTGCTGAGAAATTAACCACATTCTTCTCTGACTTTGTCAGGGGAGAAGCTTACTTATAGACTCACTTGCCGACCTGATCTTCAAGCTGACAATCAATAATCGGATTATTTAAAAAATAAAGAAAATAGCTCATCCACAAGCAGGTCCGGCTTATTAATGCACATTTAGGCCGAGGCTGCGAACCAGGGTACCCAGCTTGTTGGGTCGGGCACCAAACGCTTGACCGACCACACACACACACACACACACACACACACACACACACACACACACACACACACACACACACACACACACACACACACACACACACACACACACACACACACAGAGCTGGGCAAAAATGTAAGATATCTACATATACTGTATGCACAAAGCTGCAGCCATGTACTGTACATGAGGCTAGACTGCAAAAAAGTGTCAAAGAGGATTAAACAGGGTTATGATATGATACCTTAAACATGAATTCTAGCTACCTTGCCTAAAATGGCATATGAAACAAATCTTATTTAAATTATGTATTTCTTAATTTCATATTTCTAATCAAGGCTGCATCTGTAGCCTACATTGATCCGTATCTTTTCCTGGGATGCTGTCAGCTTTCCTGGAAGGTGATGAAAGGGATTACACAAACTGTAATGCTGCCCAGTGGAATACAGGAATAACCAACATGGAATTGAATGTATTACAAATAAAAATCTAGCGCATCTGTAACATCTTACATGTCTGAAAGCCAAAGGTGTTACAGTCCTTTGAGGAAATTATTACTCAATCATTACGGTTGCCAGTGCCTTCTGGTATCAAGTACACAACAAAAAATGTCAAATCTTTAATAGGCCCTACCCCAAATATCTTTAACCACCTAAGCAATGCAACTCTATAGATCCTCCAGAAAGCCATACATCGTACTCAGAAAGCTATACATCGTACCTCTTGCTCGAATGTCTAATACCCCATACACCAAACTAAAAATCCAAGACGGGCTTGTTTCTCTACTGAATGTAATCACATGTGCTTCACAAATTAACGAGATACTCAACAGACACTGGCATGTGCTTCAAGCTGAACCATCTTTGAAGGACTTCTGCAAATCCCCAACCCACTCCTCTCTTTCAGGAGAGCATCCACAATCAAACACACTGTAATGTACAAAAAAAGAACAACAACAACTGGAATGTAAGTATAGCTGTGGTAACAACAGACGCTCAAACGCCACACTGGAAGGAAGATTCCGATTCATGAATTCATTCACTGTAAATCAACACATGATGTACATCATTTTATTATTATTATTATTATTTCCCAAATAAAACAAACTGGCTCCCCTCGTCTGGCTAAAGAGACCAGTGGGGCTACAGGGCCGTATCTCCTATCGATCTTAAACCGGTGCCTAGCAGGTGATGTACCAGCCGTTTTTAAACATGCTGTGGTACAGCCGTTGCTTAAAAAGCCCAACCTTGATCCCTCTGTCCTATCCAACCTCAGGCCTATTTCCAAGCTCCCGTAAATCCCGCCTCAAGACGTATCTTTTATTCTTTGGCATTTCCAAGCATAGTATGAGCTGTTTTTATGTTGAAAGTGACACTGTGTATGTTGTTTGTTTTTAAATGAAGTTGTGATTTTTATTATTTTATTGTAAAGCACTTTGGTACAACTTTGTTGTTATTTAAATGTGCTATATAAATAAAGATGGTATGGTATGGTATGATATGTCCCTGTGGTCTAGTATACATGTACGTACTTATACCAGCTCTTCTCCATCCAACACGGTTTGGGGCTATCCTTTCTGCCTCCTAGTATACATGTACTGTAGGACAAATCAAACGACCCCTTAACCCATTCTGACCTGAGATCAGATTCATACGAGGTTTCCGCCGGACACACACTGGTCTGATGAACCCATTCTGACCTGAGATCAGATTCTAAAAATGTCAGTCGTTCTTCGATTTCTTTCAAAAATAGCAGACCTACAAGCTCGTATCGCGCCACTCGGTGGCGCGATATGAGCTTGTAGATCTGCTATTTTTAAATAGCTAAAGCATAACATGATGCCGACACCAAAATGGGTCAGAATGGGTTAAACAAAGACCGATCAGAACACAAAACAATCCGTACAGACAAACAATATCGATTATTATGCAAAGCTAAATGTTATGCTGAAGCAAATCATGGTTCTTCACCCTCATCATTATGGGGTGCATACTTAGTTTAGACTAGTCATTGGTTAGACATGGGTTAAGGTTAGGTTTAGGTGTGCTGCCCCGTGGGAGGTTAGGTTTAGGGTGAGGGTTTGAGATAGGTTGTAGTTGTAGGACTAATGACTAGTCTAACCAATGACTAGTCTAAACCAAAAACTGTCTAAACTAAGTACTAACGTGATGCGTTTTGAAATGCCTTAAGAACGTCCTTGGCACCAAATCTTTTCAGATGGTGTTCAGTGGCCAAATACATATAAATGTACTACAAAAGAGGAAGGGAAAATAAAGAGAGCCTGCGTGTTAGTCATAGAATGAAAATGCAGAAGTCCATGCAGAGACGGAGCTGGACATTGTGAAGGACAAACAGTACAGTAAAGTGCAGCCTGTCGGGTTAATATCTTTGGGTGAATTTGATACATTTGGGATGATGGCAGTGTGTGCAGAGCTGGCATTCAATGTGGACCATGGATACCTGGAGGGTCTCGTTCGAGGAATGAAAGCCCAGATTCTGACGTGTACCGACTATCACAACCTGGCACAGTGCGAAACACTGGAGGGTAAGATACCACATGAAGACTTGGATTGCCATTGATATGGTATTTGTGGGCTCATATCATTTGTTTATTATTTACTTACAGCTCTGAGTCTGAGGTTCTGAACACGTACCCTCTACCCTGTCAGTGTTGACACTGTCAGGTTCCATCAGTGTCCAAGAACCTAGGAATTATGTGACAGCATCAAAGCCATCTTGTCAATCTGCTGTTCAGCATAAGGAGACTTTTATTCTTTACACTAACACGTCCTTTGATAAATTATGCCATGAATGAAGAATGCAGCCACGAGCTTTCAGTCCTAAGACCTTCATGAGGCCTTAAATTATGCCATGAAATTGAGAAATTCAATTATCAATCCATTGGACTTTTATATATTTTTAGAATCAAGTGTGTCACAAGGTGGAATGTTTTTTTCCATTCAGGAGGACATCTTAATCTCAGATTTATTCTAAGGTAATAATAAGAGAGATACAGTAAGAGGATAGATCATTTGAAATAATGTGAAGAAAGACGCACTAGAATTCCTCACAAATACATGTGATTGATTCCAATATCTCAGCTAAAACAGATCTGTCAGACAAAACTGATATCTTCATTGCTGGATACTGAAATGTTCTTTTTGCAAATCAGGGATCATTAAAAAAAACATAAAGATAGCCAATGAATAGCAATTCATTGCAATAGCGTGCGTGCGGTGTGTCACTGTCACATCCTCTTCAGAGAGAATTAATTTGAGTTAGTGTAGCTTTTCATTGGATGATATTTGTTAACAACCGTGTGGTTTGTAAATATAATTGAGCTATGATTCAGCGTGTCTGCAGAAGTCTGGAGGCACATTTAAAGGGAAACATAGCAGACATTGGCTAATCAAAGTGACCCAAGAGCCACATACAGTACAGTACACATAGTGTATACTGCACAGTGCCTTCAACGGCAGACACAACACAACAGACAGATTCATCATCATCTTCAAATCCATGCAGAGCCAGAAACAGTTCCCTGAATGTGTTTCATTGCCACTCATGGTTGGTCCCAATACAGCAATACAGCTTGCCTTGAATCACAATAGTATACGATTACGCACAGCATACAACACAGATGATAATTATAACTTCTCTTTCAACTGTCACATGTGACTCAGGCTCAGCACTCACATGACAATTGACAACACTAAACTTAGCTGTCAAAAATATCAATGGCATGGCATATGACTTCAATCTAGGTTCATATATGACCACCTACTAGGACCTATAGTAGGTGGCAAATCGTCAACTTTATTATTTCATATTCATCATCAGATAGTTTATTGCCCACCTGGTCCACACCCTAGGGTGGGGCAAACGCTTATCCCATTCTGAACGGGCACCCATTTTGGTGTCAGCATCATGTTATGCTTTAGCTATTGAAAAATAGCAGATCTACAAGCTCATATCGCGCCACCGAGTGGCGCGATACGAGCTTGTAGGTCTGCTATTTTTGAAAAATCGAAGAGCGACTGACATTTCTAGAATCTGATCTCAGGTCAGAATGGGTTAATCAGACCAGTGTGTGTCCAGCGGAAACCTCGTATGAATCTGATCTCAGGTCAGAATGGGTTAAAGAGTCTCTGCTTGTCTCCTGTGCAGACATGAAGCTCCACCTGCAGACAACAGAGTACAGTGGGCTGCTGTCCACGGCCAGCGAGGAGGAGCTCACAGTGTCCCTGGTGGACAGCAGGCTGAGGGACAACCTGCTGACCCAGTTCAGCTGCCTGCGCTCCAACGCCCTGCCGCCCCTCTCGTCCTTCCTCGACTACATCACGTATGTTATCACCAGTGCTTATCAAAGTTAAAAGATAATCAGTGAAATCACTCTGCATTAGAAACGGATAATAGTGACAAATAGTGATCACAAAACACACAAGTTGGATGGGGAGCATACAATTAAATTTATTTTTATTTTTATTGATGAATAAATGAAAAAAACATATGTGTATATTTTGTTGTATCCGACATGTAAATATCCCCCCCCCCTCCCAATCAAGGTCAGAACAAGACAAATAAAACAAAGACAGACAGTACAAGACAGTAAAAGTAATTAGTAAACTAGTTTTGAAAGTACTAATGAACATAGTAAGAAGGAAAAAAAAAAAAATAATAAAATAAAATAAATACAATAAACAGCATTTTCCATCAGGGTATGGTATCTAGGTTACATACATTGTATCCATCTTTCAGTTTAGATAGTAAATTGCTCTATATCCAACTGTCTATACTTACTGAGGGCCTCCAACCAGAGGTCGCCCCATATGTCAGGTTTAGTGTATACAATTCCAGTTCTTGTCATACAATTTGTTTGTGGTCTTGACAACACCAGAGGAGTTCAGTTTATTATCCTCATGACATAAACTGGGTAAAGGCAAGCGAAGGCAAGTGAAACATTTTAGAGTATGTGGGGAGCCGTTCCACAGGCAGACGCTGCTGAACAAGAGGGGCTATATGGGGAGATATGCTGAACCGCAGGTTGGGGTTTAGCAGTGACTGCAAGGGTATGATGTGAACATCCAAGAACCCATGAAGGTGAAAGGGCAAGCGTACTCAGCCTGCACCAGAAGTCGTATTATAACCCATTCTGAACGGGCACCCATTTTGGTGTCGGCATCATGTTATGCTTTAGCTATTGAAAAATAGCAGACCTACAAGCTCATATCGCGCCACCGAGTGGCGCGATACGAGCTTGTAGGTCTGCTATTTTTGAAAAATAGAAGAGCGACTGACATTTTTAGAATCTGATCTCAGGTCAGAATGGGTTCATCAGACCAGTGTGTGTCCGGCGGAAACCTCGTATGAATCTGATCTCAGGTCAGAATGCGATAAGTATACAAATGAAACACGGGCCCTGAGGGGGAGCATGAAGAGAATCAAAGCGGAGATGAGGATGATTAGATGGATGTGCAGTCTGCAGTGTGTCACTGAGGGGAGAGAAAGACCAGTGCTGAGCTGACACATACAATTTACAATTTAGGCATTTAGCAGACGCTCTTAATCCAGAGCGATTTACATTAGGCAAGAACAAAAAAGCATGGGAATACATCTACATCTATATATTATATAGAATGCATTTATCATAAGAACGTAACTAGAACATATCTATATATGGGATGGGAGTGGAGTTCATTGTGGATTTGATGGGAGGCAGACTGTGATTTGCACAGACGAAATAAGGAAGGAAGACAATGGGAGAAGAAAATTCCAGTTTTAGGTCAAAAGATGACCACCGAAAACTACATGAAGTCACACCGTGGTGATAAGCGACTCACCGCTCACCTGAACACATCTCTTTGTTTTTACTAATCACAGTTTTGGTGGTCACCTTATCACCTAAAACTGGAGTTAATTTTCTTCGTAGGCTCAGACTCTTTGGTGTAAGTAGAAACATAATGCTGATCTTCTATAGAGCTAGTATAGACTAGAGTCAAATCTATGATATGGTATCACCAGTTGGTTTGGAAACCTAACTGTAAAATACAAATCTGAGATCCTTAGATTAGCCAAAATGGCAGGGAAGATCATGGGTATGTCCACACCTCCGATCACCCCCCAGGTCATCTTTGAGCAGGCCACCATTGGACAGATTAAGAAAATTGCGTCTGACCCCTCCCATGTACTATACCCTGAGTATCGGCTAATGCCATCAGGTAGGAGGTACGAGGTCTATGCGTGCAAATATAATAGGTACAAGCATTCCTTTGTCCCTCTGTCAATCACACTCCTTAACAGAGGGCAGACAGGGTAGGGGTCGAAGGTTATGAGGTGATGTTCTTCCTCTTTTGCACTAGGTATTGATGCGCCATCCTGTGAGAGGGTTAATTAATAGTCCAATAAACAGGCTGTACACTTAAAATTATGGATTCACAAGATCTGGCATTTATTGATTGCCCACAATTATCCCAAATTGAATGGTCATGTGATATGAACAGCAAAGACATATATGAAAGCAAATACGACCTGTTACATCACGAATTCGGATTCGATCATATCAGTCCACAGATTTGGGGGCCCCGCGAAGCGCAGGCCAGAGAGTTAGTCCCTTTCCCAATTCCTTTTTTAACCCTACCCCTCGGCCCTTGCCCCTTCCCCTTGCCCCTACATACTGAGTGTCAAGGGGTAGGGGGATAAATCATCCCCCTAGGAATTGGAACGTTGTATGAATGCAACGTTGGTACGTTGTATGAATGCAACGCCGTATCATATCGTTAGTTCACGTGAGGTAACGTTAAATTTAAAGTTATAAGTCCCGTCGCGATGTCACTTCGTCTGAAGGGGATTCTAGCCCTAACCCTCGCTCCACAGAGAATTGAGAAAACCCTTCCTCCTCACGTGAACGCGCATCAGCAAGGGGAAGGGCTAAGGGCCATGGAGAAGGGGATAATTGGGAAAGGGCCTTAGTCTGTCCCGGAGAATTCTGACGTGTCCCTCTCTGGCCTGCCAATATATAGCAATCTCTCTCCCACTGAGTGACCTTGCATGCGCACAGCTTGGCGGCACACTCTGAAAGTAATGGTAACTGCTTGAAGGGTCTACTTTCCCCCACCAGTATGTACTGTGTGCCTTTGTTGTCTTGTATTGTATTGTATTGTATTGTATTGTATTGTATGCTGCAGGGTGGGTCCTTGGGGTCCAAGACAAATTTCTCCCGTGGGAGACAAAATAAAGAAACCTTAAACCTTGAGTATGAATAGGCCTTTAGAGGGGACAAGACCCACTGGACGGCCTAAGACCACCTGGCAGACGACCGTCTGGCCCGTTCCCAGGGTAATAAAAGCCATAGAGAGGATCCAGTCCAACCCAGCAGGATTTTGATGATTCTCAGCAGCACTTGACCAAATCACTGGGCAGTACTCCAGGTGTGACAAAACAAGTGACCAAACAACATGACTCATAACAGAAGATGGAACATACAGTACAGCAGTTATTTCGAATAGCAATGCTCAATCTCAAGATCAATTTGATCAGACCAAGACATTAAGCACCCAGTGGCCTGCAGGCTTGGTGACTCAACTCGACATGCTCAACTGATATTCCATCTATAAACTAGATAAAGTGCCCCTCGGGGCCCACAGGTCTCCACCAGGTCAGGTTGTGGCCTCCTGGTGGCGCTACCATATAGGCCAATGTGAAAAAGTTGGGATATATTCCTCAGCCTAGTAGGAAAGTCTGTGAAAGATTTCACGTAAATTGCAGGCTGCGTTCATGATTTTGAGGCTTTTTGTTCAAAACGGGCCAATCCTGCCGAGATTAGCTGTACACAGACGGACGGCGGACACACACACGGACAGAGTGCAAAACATACTCTCTCTCCCCATGCCTGCCTTCGGCCTGGTGGAGACAATAAGTACTGTACAGTGGCATTATAGCCATTAGCCAGAACATTCCCAGTATCAAATGCAATTATATAGTTAATCATTTCGTTTTGGCAATGTCTAATTGGTTCATTTGTTCAGACCACCAGATATAAGCCAACAGGAGCAGCAGCATGATCATAGTTTATAGCTGAAACCTGTTTGTTTTGATTCCTCCATAATCTGTGAGCGCACTGTGCTTGAATAATAATATTTATTGTATTTATTAAATAAATAATAAAAGGCTGCAGATGGCCGAAATGAACAGACAAATGGGACAGAACTCAGTATACTAGTCTGGACCCACGCTCATGTTTTCCTCCTCCGTATGGCCTTGTTTCCATAGCTACAGCTACATGATAGACAACGTGGTGCTGCTGATTACCGGAGCCCTGAAGCAGAAGGACGTTGGCGAGCAGCTCCCACGATGCCACCCGCTGGGCGCCTTCGACCAGATGGCCGCCGTGGGCATCGCCCACACCTCCACCGAGCTCTACTCCACCATCCTGGTCGACACGCCCCTCGGTACTTGAACGCTGGCATCCCTATTAGCGAGTTTGAGACATTCTACTGTAACTAAAATCATAGAGTTGATTTTAGTTACAGTAGCTTTGGGTTGGTTTTTATACACAATACATTTTCAGTAATATTTTTTTTGTTAAGCATCAGCCTAAAAAAACCTATGATTCTAGGTTTAGTAATGCAGTTAACTATAATAACCCTACAGTGATGTTCCATGTGTGGCAGCTCCATTTTTCCAGGACGCTGTGTCTGAGTCCAACCTGGATGAGATGGGAGCCGAGATCCTCAGAAACAAACTGTACAAGGTAATTCATCAAAAGTAAGAGTTTTGATTGATTGATTGAAATATTTATTAACAGTTTGTAGAATTTACAGTACATTTTAAGCACAAACTCAATACAAAGACTGTCAACTGTGAGTGGACGACCCAATTAAGCATTACACTTGTTTACAACAGGGTCCACATTGTTCAATTCATCAAAACATTTAAAGACATACAAACATTTAGAGTCATACAAATAGACATTTCTATGTAGCTAAAGAACAGAACAGTAAATCATCATAATGGGAAGCAAAAAAGGGAAAAGATACAATATACAGTGAGGGAAAATGGGGTGGGGGGGTGGGGGGGATTCAGATTTTACAGAGGCCAGTTTCGAATTGCAGCCATCCGTAGGTGCCCTTTGAGAGCGGTTTTGAAGGAGTCAAGGGATTCACATGTCTTAATGACTGTTGGTAGGGCGTTCCACATTTTGGTGGCATAGGAGCGAAAAGAATTTAGTCCCTTGTTTGTGCCGAATCTGGGTTGTACATGGTTTGTTGCACTCCCTCTGGTGTTGTGGGTGTGGACTTCGTTTACATTAAGGAAGTATTTAGACAGGTACATGGGTATCTTGGTGGTGTATCGAATCTTGTGGACCAGACCCATTGCAAGATGCTGTACTCTGTCGACGACCCTAAGCCATCCCAGCCTGTCAAAGTGGGCAGGGGTGAGGTGGGTTCGGGGGGTGAGGCCAAGTAGGAGCCTGACCAGTTTGTTTTGGTAAATCAATGTTTTGAGTAAATATAGACTGACCGCCATGGGCCTATAGTCACACCTGAATGCAATGAAATGAAATCTACAGAAACCATTATGTCTGTGGAACTATATACCGTTTTAATATGGCTTCATTTACATTGACCTTAAAATAAAGATGCCACGGTTAAAAAAAGAAACACCAAAAATTTAGTATTTTTGTGTGCAGAGATAAACACATTTTCACTTGATTTTTCATTATCCCTTACAAATAAGAAATAAATAAAAATAATTAAAAGTAGCCACTGCTTTGCACGGAGGCAAATAGCGAGGAGAGCAAGAAAAGGAGACTGTAGTAGCCTATAGTATCACTGAGAGAATAATATTAAAATATCCAATTAAAATATCCAATCCATACTGGGCTGCGTACCGGTCGCTGTCATACTTAAATAGGTGGTTTAAATAAAGAACATAACTTATAATTAGCTTGCAATGTGATATCGGTCACATATTATGTGTCTTCTTGGACATAAAGTAGGAGATATCACAGGAGAAAGGTGTGATTCTTTGCATGCCCAATATATTCCCGTCTCCCAACATCATTATTAATTAATTAATTCCTTAATAATTCACTTCCTTTATGCTCAAAAGGCACTGAGGTTGCCCTCATTTACAGTGACGTCGAGCGAATACACGAACTGTAGCAAACAATAAGACAAACACAGAAGACATATAAAAGAAATAACTTATATAAAGAGCTAGATCCTAAAATATATTAAAGTTAAATACTAAGTAGATTAAAAACAATTACAAACATACACAATGGAGCGTAGTTATGGATTTGAACTGTGCAAACTATGGCATTGAAACAAACTTTAAAATGTGTTAAAGGGCATTCCAGGAGTGGGAGGCATTAAAATAAGTCACACCCATGTGAAGTGAAGAGCGCTCTTATCATCATAGATCACATTCTGTGCTCAACCAATCAAATCATCACACATGTCATTCTGGCCAATCACTTTTGGCGTCTTCACCTTTCTGCCCTCACTTTTATCTTCAATATGTATTTTGCTTAGCCAATCAAGGGCCAGTCAACAATACATAAAGTGCAGTGACGCAGCTCCTGTAATAAATCTGAACTGAGTCCAGGGGCTTTAGGGTTGAGGCTGCAGCATTCCTGTAGTCCAAATAGGATATCGTCTATAGTATATAGGCTGTTAAGAGATAATCACCACAGTCAAAACTGAGGAACCGTAACCATAACCGGTTTCCTCAACAGAAAACTGTCAGTGTCCACTTCAACTTGCCGAATACCTTAATTAACTAAAATACTCTTAAATAGGAGAAAACACATGCCTGACTGTTCAGATACTAAATACAACCCCTTTGCACCTTGCATGGGCAGAGGCTTTGCTCCCAGATAACACACTGTTTATTTAACAGGCAAAAAAGTAAGGCAAAAATACCCAGCACATTTGTGCTCTGCGTTTTAGATTGTCTAGGACCCAATAAAAAAAAGTTCAGATAATCAGGACAAAATAAAGACAGTCCGATTTGTTTACAAGAAACTGATAATACCTGTAAAACTAAAATTTACACCCGTGTATACTGAGGGGCGCTTTGTGTTGCCACACAAATGTACATCATATTTGGAGGACATTTGACCTAATTCCTCCTTTCATTGTCAATGGCAAATATGAGACGTGTGGGGACAAGATTTAAAACGACATGATAGTACTAAAATATTCTGTCTAGAAATGTGACATCATACATGGAAATCAGACAGGTGTGTTTGTGTCTAAGACACTGGTTCTCAATATTTTGTACAGGGACCAAAGGAGGTTGAAGGTCCAGAGATTCAAAAGAATCACACTTGTGTGAAGGGAAGGACGCTCTTATCATCATGCATCATCATACATCACATTCCGTGCTCAGCCAATCAGCTGAGCACATTCCGTGCTAAACGGACAGACACACAAAGCTGTGAATAGGAGGGGCTATCGCCCCTCAAAAATTGACCCTTGACCTGAAAAAGGTTGAGATCTTTGGCCAAGTGCCTGTTGGACTTTCACAATATCCTAGCACCAAAAATGCTAAATTAATTTCATGCTCAGATAAATAATTTCTTTCTTATTTCTTCAAAATAAGAAATACCTGTAATAATCACCAGTATAACATGTACAAGACCAGGTGGCAAGTTATTAGCATTTTTGAGAACAAGGAGCTACATGTATAGGGTTATGGCCAGCATTTAGGAATGAAAAAGAATGGCACCAACTAAGTCAGGCAATGCTCAACATTTAGACCACTGCAAATTGCCCCAAGTCATTGGTCTACCAAATCTACTGTCTACCAGTTTTTACATCCTCCTCAGGGTTCGAGTTGTAAAAAAAACAGAGGGGACATTAACCACTTAAGCTCTATTTACTTCATCGTACAACAAATAGTGATATGCTGTTGTCGACCCAACATAATTATCAGTCCGCATGTCCCAAAAGGAAAAGCATTGACTAGAAGCGGGGATAAGACATTATCCCTACATTCAATAAAAAAACAATGACCAGAGGGGTCAGCAAATCAACACCTGGTCCTTTCACTGATTTTGCTCCCTTACCCGACATCTCTATGATGTGTACAGTATAGGGCACGGAAAGCAACCAAGTTAAATAGCAGATAATGCACTGCAGGAACTAAAAATATTATCAAGACTCCCCAACCCCCGCGATTCCACCCACCGCCATTTAATTATATTATAAAATGTTAGTTAAAGAACCACAGTGAAAATAAGGATTATTTTTGGTCTTTTATACATTTGAAAGATGTGTACAAATAATATGCATGCTTAATACAAAAATATCAATCAATCAAAAAACATCAGACGGCAACACAACAGAGCATGATGGCTGTTTCTTGAGCCGGGGTGGGAGATGGGAGTTTAAGGGACGCGTCTTGGATTCATGTGGTCCTTGGAGGGAGAGAAGCATCAGTGTTGAGAACTAAAAGTGGTGGAAATAAAATCTTCATTCGATCGTCGCCTGGTGTTGGTCTCACCTTGGGGGTCTGGCAAGAACTTGAGAGACTATGCGTCTGCCGGCTGGCTGAGCAGGAGCGCTGCCTGCAGGCCTGTCTTCTGGCTGGAGCGGGACACGGAACGCTGGCGGCGTTGGCTGCCATTGCTACCGCGGCTACGGGAGCGAGAGCGGTAGCGGTGGCCGCCGCGGGGGGACCGAGACCTGGAGCGCAGCGCCGGGGACCTGGAGTGAGACCTGCTAGACCTGCGAGGAGGGCCGAGGACTCCTCCTCCTCCTCCTCTCTTGAAGCTCTTGCAGTCGTAGGCGTAGTGGCCCCTGTCCCCACACTGGTAGCACCGGTCGTTGGGGTCGAAGCGACGCTTGCCGGGGCGCCCGCCGCGGCCCATCCTGGACATGCCCGTGGACATCTCCACGCGGATGCGGTTGCCACACAGGAACTTTCCGTCCATGCTCTTCACGGCGTCCTCCGCGTCCCTGTGGTTCTCGTACTCGACGAAGGCGAACCCGGGCGGGTTCCTGGCCACCCAGACGGTTCGCAGGGGACCGAAGAGATTGAACGCCCGCTCCAGCTCATCTTTAGCAGCGCCGGTTCCCAGGTCACCGATATAGACTTTACAGTCGGTGGCCCTTGAGGAGTAGTATGACATCTGTCCTGGCCTCCTTCCGCGAATCGGGTTGATTTAACGAGTCGACTCTGAACAGAACGGACACCCTGGTTACATACGACCAATAGCTTCGACTTTTATTGACCCTAATTACAATTTAAATATATACAAGTTTCTAGTAAAGTTGCTACTTGAATGAGTATTCATTAATCGTACGCGTCACCTATAAATACGTATTCATGATGTATGATCCCATATTTGGGCAAGGCTCCAGTGCTTCCATCCATTATAAAATGATTAAAGTTAAATATGTCAAATAAAACATAAAACATAGTAACACAGCTCGACAGACTCAGACTTGGTCATCTCCAATTGTGGGTAAAAAGGTGAGGCCAGGCCAGTCTGTGATGTCTAACGTATGATGACTCCATATTTGGTCACGATTTCAGCCCCATCTTACTGACAACTAAACCTATGGTTTTCAAAGTGGCTCCTCGGGAGTTATAGGTCTGTAACTCTGAGAGTGTATGAAGAATATTTGATGAACCACACACTGACCATGTTTTCTGCTATTTGACATTTATGGGCAAGCTTCATGTTCTTTCTATAGTTGGCTTCAGTTGTTGACCATCTGCTTAAACATTATGTCATGACACCCTCTCAGCAGGCACTCCAGGATGAACCTGGCCAGTGTTGATCGATCAGGTGATTTCCAAACTAAAGCTGCAAGTTAAGGTGTCAATCATGTGGGTGTCCTTGACTCCTTGCAAGGGGGTGCCCAAAATAACTGCCTGTCCCTCAGCTTTGTGTAGCCTACATGTATATATTCTGACTCAATGTAAGGATGGTGTGCAGTTGTGCTGGCCACCATGTTGGTCAGCCATGCAGGTTCCTGCTTGTCCTCTGCTGTAAACCTGACCTCTGAAACAACATTACCTGCCTGCCTGTGCCTCTTCATCTGTTTGCCGAGTATTTTCAAGTCTTCATGCGGTGGAGAGAACACACTCTCCTGGTTAAAATATACATCATGTACAAATGGATTAGGGTTAGGGTTTTATGATGTAGATTGTGGCCCCAGAGTTAGAAAAGTCCTTGGCTTTACGCATATAAAAATGTAGGGTCCTTGAGATTGAAAGGTTTGCGAATCACTGATCTAAACTACCCAAACATGTACTGTGATTAATTGCCAGGCATATTTGGAGTCCTTCCACTCATTTTGCCAGCAGATTGGTGGTGCAACAACGGAGGTTATGTGTCCTATCCTTGAGGTAAGGTCCTCTGCGGACTAGAAACAAGGCTTACAACAGTTTTCACTCATTTGACAGTTTGATCTTATACATGTGCGCGCGGGTGTATGTGTTCGTGTGTATATGTGTGTGTGTGTGTGCGTGCGTGCGTGCGTGCGTGCGTGCACACCTCAGTTCGAGGCGGACAGGAGGGCGTTCATCATCACAGTGAACTCGTTCGGGACAGACCTGGGCGGTTCGGAGAGGAGCGCTCTGTACCCTACCTGTGGCAGACTTCACCCTGACGGGCTGCGGCTGCTGGCCAGGGCAGAGGACCACGAGCAGGTCAAAGCTGTGGCTGACATCTACCCGGTGGGTCTGGAGAACACTGCCGGCGGGCTCTGTGCATCACTGCAGTCCTGGCTCGGCAGCAGATATCTGATAGGTCTGCTGCCGAGCCAATCAAATGAAAAAGTGCCAAAGAAGTCAACTTCAATTTATGACGATCGAGTCAAACACGTTTACTTTGTTGTTCAAAATGCACGTACAATTTCAATTATTTATTCTTTATATAATGGCTAGTGTTTGTGAAAGAATGCGACTTCTGTGAGTCGACGCAAGTGAAAAACGTATACAAATGAATGGCAGAATCGCAACATACTGAAGAATTGTTATCTTTGTTCAATCGTGGCCCAATAATCGTAGTCTTATGAAATTGCGAGTTCCTTAACGAACATTTCATGAGATGTTGCTATATTCTCAAAGTGGATTCCAGGGCCCCTCAGGGTTCCTTGAAGGGTTTCCGAAAGGACCCCTACAGGCCTGTAACTCTTCGTTATTTTTGAACCAACGCTCCAGATTGAGTTTATAACATTAAATGACGCATGATGCAGTGAGACTCAGCTGTAGAACAGTTCATAATGGAAGCATTCCCTGCAGGACTATAAAATGATCTTCGCGGAACGTGAGCCTGGATCCAATGCCAGAACTCTGGAGGACAGATTCTTTGAGCGAGAGGTAAAGTCACGCTGATTCAGTTTATCCAATTGCAATTACCCTGCCTGTCTGTCCTCCTTTTTTGAAAGCAAAAATAGCACATCTACAAGCTCCCATTCTTATTTCCTTGTGTACATTGTTTGTTTTAATTTGTTCGTGTTATATGAAAGTATTTGTTTTTCATTTACAGTAGTTCATGTATGTATGAACTATGGATTTTTACTTTACTATTTTGCTGTTTTTTAAATAAATAAATTTATAAATTTCGTGTATTATTATTGTCATCATCAATTCTTCTGCAGGTGAAGTTGAACACGCTTGCGTTCCTGCAGCAGTTCCACTTTGGAGTGTTCTACTCTTACGTCAAATTGAAGGAGCAGGAGAATCGCAACATCGTGTGGATCGCCGAGTGTGTCACACAGAGACAGAAGTCCAAGATAGACAACTACATACCCATCTTCTAGATCACCCACTCTTAACGTCGTCCAAATGAATGTCCCTTAAGGTTCTGTAACAGTGTTATATACTGGATTTTCCACTGTACATTGGGGTCCCATTCCCCCCAGACAAAAACTGAAATCAAATGGTACTGTATTGTATGGTAATGTAATAAATGCAGTTCATCAGTCTAAAGGTCTAAAGTATATGGCATTTGTAGTTGCATTAGACGCCCTGCTTCATTGTTTGCACTGGTTATAATGAATGACGGAACATTTGGTAGCACAAATCCAATTTTTACATACTCACAGATCATTCATACAAGAGACACAATACGTTGTCCAAATAAAGCTACTGCAAGGGCATTGGGATAGTGTTTGATATAGTGTTTTCATTCACATTGTTGACATACAGCATATCTACACAAATCCAACATTGCGTGTGTTATGAAAGTACTTAATCAGTTTGTACAAAACAAATCTGAAATGAAATCAGAGAGTGCATTAGTATCAGAGAGTGCATAAGTACAGTATAGAGAAGTGGTATAGCACATCAAAGTGATCAGCTATAGCAGCTAACGCACATCAACCAAAAGGCCCGTCTTCATCTGTGGAAAAAGGTCCTCCAGTGACCGTCTTTCATAGCCGTGCTGAAATGAAAACAAGAACATGCTTTTGTTTTGTCATTTCAGCGTCACACTGAGGAATTCACTGCAGAATAGCACTGAAAAATGGAATTAAATTGTATTTTCAGAGGATTTCCATATTGTGACATTTTTCCACCCAGAATAAGGATGCTGGGGTTCAATTGTTTAAATAATTAGGGGCCATGTTCTGGAAAATATATATATAAAATATATATTGGCAACTAACTGATGGATTTGAGCTGTCTTTAAGGATAAAAGAAGGGGTTTTGAGGGTTTTTTTACCATGCGACCACTGGTTTTAGGAGCAGCTTATCAGCTCAGCAAAATGAACACCACAAAGGCCACAAAGGCCACACGCGCCACACGCGTCATAAATTATGAGAACTCACAGCACTGTGCAGGGATCTCCAGTGGGACGTAGTTTCTCTGGCAGAGGTGGACAAAAGCCACAGCCAGTCGGCATTGGGTTCTGGACACACCCGGGACAGTGTCACAGTGGCTCGTCTCACATACTGACAAGAACTGGCTGGGATCCACCTGACAGAGAGAGAGAGAGGACAGTGACAGATTAAACCCATGACCTGAGCTCAGATTTTTAAAAATGTCTTCTACATCCTGACAGTTTTCTGAAAAAGCTATGTTTCTATGTCAGTCGTTCTTCCATTTTTCAAAAATAGCAGACCTACAAGCTCATAGCGCGCCACCGAGTGGCGCGCTACGAGCTTGTAGATCTGCTATTTTTCAATAGCTAAAGCATAACTAATACTAACACCAAAAGGGGTTCCCGCCCAAAATGGATTCATGTAGGGTCCAACAATGATAGGCAAAGGCAGAGTTTAAAAAAAATCAAAAATAGTAATCTATTGTAAGCTTGACAAGCTAAAGCTAAAGTAGCAGATCTACAAGTGTGGATGCGACTGGAGTAGAGTGCTACTTTTGATGCTTTTGTGTGACGCTGTAGTATGATCAAGCAGGACATTACAGTAATTTATGAAACAAACAAACAAAGTTAGAATATGGAGACAAAAGGTTTCTGACAGCGACGATATACAGTACATGTGGCATCTGCATTTAACCCGTCCTAAGTATTAGGAGTGCTGGGCAGCACTACATTTCAGTTCGACCGGGGCCAAAACATGAACCGGGGACCCTCTGTCAGTTTCCCACTCAGCCACTCAGCTACGGCAGCCCCTTCAGAAGAAGAGTGGCCTCACTCACCACTCTGAAACAGGAGCTGAGTGGAGAGCCATGGGAGGAGAACACTCACCACTCTGAAACAGGAGCTGAGTGGAGAGCCAGGGGAGGAGAACACTCACCACTCTGAAACAGGAGCTGAGTGGAGAGCAAGGGGAGGAGAACACTCACCACTCTGAAACAGGAGCTGAGTGGAGAGCCAGGGGAGGAGAACACTCGCCACTCTGAAACAGGAGCTGAGTGGAGAGCCAGGGCAGGAGAACACTCACCACTCTGAAACAGGAGCTGAGTGGAGAGCCAGGGGAGGAGAACAAGGAGTGGCAGCTCATGATGGGTCCGTCAGACGCTGTAGAACATGCTTCTGTGACAGAACACTCCGTAGTCATCTGGACACACGCACACACACACACACACACACACACACACACACACACACACACACACACACACACACACACACACACACACACACACACACACACACACACACACACACACACACACACACACACACACACACACACACACACACACACACACACACACACACACACACACACACACACACACACACACACACACACACACACACATTAAATTGCACCCACGCACGCACACACGCCCCACACCCTCACAAATGGACCCAAACACTCCGAGTTAAGATCTCTAAAGGCCTGGCTCCTCACTATCCAACATTTAGCTGGGGACCCCCTTAAAGGACCCATGGGGGTACCTGGCCTGGACCCGACTTTGAGAACCATTGTGCTGGGGAAATGGATGCTCTCAACACGCGTGTGGCACACGCACACACGCACACACGCACACACACACACACACACACACACACACACACACAGGATTCAGTTTGTGTCATAATTATGATACCTGCCAACTGTAGATGAAGTCAGCCATGTTGTCAGCCTGAGCTCCGTCAGGCAGAGGTAATTCATTCCCTGCTTCATTGTCATTGGTCCCCAGGAGACCAGTGGACATGCCTGCAAAGACATATTGACACATCTTTACTCGTACTTTGCTGGCCGGTTGCTCATCGTTGGTGACATATTTTGTCTTCCTATAGCGTGTAACTGTTAAAGCGCAAATAACATGCATTTTAAAACTGCTTTTAATATTTAATAATCATATTGTCTATGTCCCTCAAAGTTATTTCTAATGGTTTGAGCCTCAATCACTGATATATATCTGATATAACCAGTCGTCATTTCTTTCTTGACTTTGAAAGCAGTTTTAGCTGCAGTACCACACTGTCCTGAGGTGGTGGGGGTGCTGATATGCAGATTATTTAAAATTTTAGTCATTGTAATACTGATGCTAGATAAAACCAGGCTTGTTTCCATTCCATGCCAGCTTGGAAAATCAACAATGGTGGACATTGTAAACAAAGTGGAAATGCAAATTTGGAAATGAAGACTGAAGGAGGAAGAATTATACAAAGTAGGGTGACATTAATGACATCACAATGAGGACAAAATCAGTCGAGCTGTTCCTGAGAGAAATTTCCATTAAAGCACCTATATGATATGAAAGCCTGATTGTTCAAAATTGGTTATTTGTGGGGATAGAACAGTCCCAAAAACACAAAATAAATTGAAAAAGTTCTATCTAGACAATATAGTCAGCCCTATGTTCCTACCATGTAACCATCCATCTAGTTCTATCTAGACAATAGTCAGTCCTATGTTCCTACCATGTAACCATCCATCTAGTTCTATCTAGACAATAGTCAGTCCTATGTTCCTACCATGTAACCATCCATCTAGTTCTAGACTCTAGAGTCTGTCCAATGTTCCTAACATGTAACCATCCATCTAGTTCTATCTAGACAATATAGTCAGCCCTATGTTCCTACCATGTAACCATCCATCTAGTTCTATCTAGACAATAGAGTCAGCCCTATGTTCCTAACATGTAACCATCCATCTAGTTCTATCTAGACAATAGAGTCAGTCCTATGTTCCTAACATGTAACCATCCATCTAGTTCTATCTAGACAATAGTCAGCCCTATGTTCCTACCATGTAACCATCCATCTAGTTCTATCTAGACAATAGTCAGCCCTATGTTCCTACCATGTAACCATCCATCTAGTTCTAGACTCTAGTCAGTCCTATGTTCCTACCATGTAACCATCCATCTAGTTCTAGACTCTAGTCAGTCCTATGTTCCTACCATGTAACCATCCATCTCTAGACTCAATAGAGTCAGTCCTATGTTCCTACCATGTAAACATTCATCTAGAGTCAGTCCTATGTTCCTACCATGTAAACATAGAGTCAGTCCTATGTTCCTACCATGTAAACATAGAGTCAGTCCTATGTTCCTACCATGTAAACATAGAGTCAGTCCTATGTTCCTACCATGTAAACATTCATCTAGAGTCAGTCCTATGTTCCTACCATGTAAACATAGAGTCAGTCCTATGTTCCTACCATGTAAACATAGTCAGTCCTATGTTCCTACCATGTAAACATAGTCAGTTCTATGTTCCTACCATGTAAACATAGAGTCAGTTCTATGTTCCTACCATGTAAACATAGAGTCAGTCCTATGTTCCTACCATGTAAACATAGAGTCAGTCCTATGTTCCTACCATGTAAACATAGAGTCAGTCCTATGTTCCTACCATGTAAACATAGAGTCAGTTCTATGTTTCTACCATGTAAACATAGTCAGTTCTATGTTTCTACCATGTAAACATAGAGTCAGTTCTATGTTCCTACCATGTAAACATAGAGTCAGTTCTATGTTTCTACCATGTAAACATAGAGTCAGTCCTATGTTCCTACCATGTAAACATAGAGTCAGTTCTATGTTCCTACCATGTAAACATAGAGTCAGTTCTATGTTCCTACCATGTAAACATAGAGTCAGTCCTATGTTCCTACCATGTAAACATAGAGTCAGTTCTATGTTCCTACCATGTAAACATAGAGTCAGTCCTATGTTCCTACCATGTAAACATAGAGTCAGTTCTATGTTTCTACCATGTAAACATAGAGTCAGTTCTATGTTTCTACCATGTAAACATAGAGTCAGTTCTATGTTCCTACCATGTAAACATAGAGTCAGTCCTATGTTTCTACCATGTAAACATAGAGTCAGTCCTATGTTCCTACCATGTAAACATAGAGTCAGTCCTATGTTCCTACCATGTAAACATAGAGTCAGATCTATGTTCCTACCATGTAAACATAGAGTCAGTCCTATGTTCCTACCATGTAAACATAGAGTCAGTCCTATGTTCCTACCATGTAACCAACCATCCAGGGTCAGGCTGCACACGTCCAGCGATTGGTCACACAAAACAGACACTCCATTCTGATTGGTCACCTCCACCATGTTGGACGTTCTCCTGACGACCATGTTGTTTCTATTATGGGCTGTGGTGGGGGTTATGTGGCAGCTGTCAGTCACCTGCAACATGAAACCAGGTCCTCAGGTAAATGTTTCCTCAATGTTAAGTTATAACTCTGAAGAGTACACAACTGGAATCCTACATTACATTACATTCATCCATTGCCACACTGACGGCAGCAGAGGAAACCATACAAGGCACCAACACTAAAGGTAACACAGGGGGGAGCCCAGGAACCTTCTGAGCTCCCATTGACTGTCGTACAAACACTTTCGGGATCCTACCGGTCCGTTGCGGTGGATTTCGACCGTGCTGTTGTTCATGCGCACCACCAGGGAGCGCTGGTGAGAGTGCGAGGCAGAGGCGAGTAGCAGCGTGAAGGAGGTTGCCTGGGTGACATCTTGGGCCAGGAGGACTGGACACGAGGCTGGTGGCAACTCGTACAGGTGGCCGTCGAACGTCACCACAAACTGGTCTGCTACCAGCAGAGCCTGGTCTGATGCGGACAACGACAGAAAGACAGACAGGTATAAAGAGACAAGAATAAGAGGAACAGAGGAAGTGGAAGCATTTTCATAGCATTGCTGTCGGGCAGAAACCTCTTATGTCCATATTCTGTGTTTTTGAGTGGTGAAGCCACTCCAAAGAACAGCAATGTTTGTCCCTTTGTATGTACCAACAGTGCCACTGTCATTTCTCAACCGTTTCGGACGCGTGGCGGCTCACCGGAACCGGGCCGGCACCCTAGGTGCGTTCCTGTGGGCCTGGGTGTTCCAGGCCCACAGGAGTTTCACTCCACTCATTTCACATGGGTGTGATTTTTTGCGCCCTACTTGATCATACACACAAGCATCAAAAGTAGCAGATCCACAAACTCGAAAAGGATTGAGCCTGTTGATACTACTTTTGGTATTTTTGCATTTGAATCCTGAAAAGTAACTGTTTTGGCTATGAGCTTGTAGATCTGCTATTTGTCAATAGCTAAAGCATAACATAATGCTAACCCCAAAAGGGGTTCCCGCCCAAAATGGGTTAGGCAGTGGGTGCTCAGCTCTAAATCCAATACCAACAGAACACATTCTCAATAAATGAGAAATTGCATCTGAGCCGGTCTTCTGCGCATCATTGATTTTGGAGTACCGCTTTTTCCACTTGGTGGTATTTGATTGAAGTGAACCCAGTACTTTTCTGACTGACTCATGATTTTGTTGTCATTGCCTTGGAGTTCGCTATTAATTAATATATGAGATAATAGACATAAAGCAACAGGAAACTTTGGTTTGTGTAGTTATCCCTGTCGTGACTCATAATGTAAATAGTCCAATTGGCAAGATATTGCACATAATCATATTAACTAATAACAAAGGTGATTCTGACACTTTACATAACATCACAAAACCCAGTACGGCATTTGTTTTTAAATAAAACAAATATAATATAATTTAATACGAATATCCACTTCATGTTGTCAACACTTTGGCTATTAAAAATAGGCGATCTACAAAATATCGACCTCATGGTTGTTGACAAATCCAATCTTCTAGGGGTCCCTGGCACAAGATCTTTTCAGATGGGGGTCAACGGCATGAACATTTTTGAGAATCTATGTAATGATTTACCTAAATGGACCTGTACACTGTGTGCTGTATACACAATAACATACAGTACAGTACAGTAACTGTGAGCTTACATGTGAAGGGGCTGTCGATGATCCTCCTCTTCAGGCGGTAGAGCTCCGCCGTGGGCCTCAGCGAGGCCAGCGTCTGCAGGGGTCCCAGGACCCACTCCTCCAGAAGGACGTCTACCACCCCAGACCGGGGGCTCCGCGGCAGGGGCAGCGGGACCACCACAGACACTGAGCAGTCGCTGCAAAAAGTCAACACGAATGTGTGTGTTCAGTGTTCAGAATATTATCTGCTGCTGAGGTTCTTCTCAAACCTCAAATCTCTTGTCAAAGACCCCCAAATTAATATGTATTTGGCTGCGGTCCGACATCTGGGAAAATAAAAAGATTTGTGTTTTAAAAATTGTAAAAACAAATCAAGATTTTTCAAATTCTTCAAAAGCTCACTTTAATCTTGTAGATTCATTGGCTATTTTTCAACAGCCAAAGTATAAAATACAAAAATATGGTTAACTATATAATGAAATTTAGCTGGGGATTAACTGAACCCACAGATGAATCCAATGCCTTTTACACCAGCTGACATGTACCACTGAGAACGCTTCCCGTAACTTAATCAAAAACAAACGTACAGCATAAATCCAACATAATATTCCTTTCTCCCGCTGGCATCACAGTCGAGAGCCAGCCATTACACAAACATCCTCTGAAGTCTGAACCCAGTATAATTTGTCAAATTATAATGAAAGGAGCGGAGCAGAGTATCTGTGCATCACCTGGGGCCATGTTCAAATTGCACACAGGGTTTACTATTAAGCCATTTTCCAATAAAAGATAACATAGCAAAATGTAATTATTTTGCCACTCTCTGCACTCTCATACAATAAAAATGCCAACGCGTCGCGATGGTTCACATTACCTTGTTATGCAAGCAGATCAGAACAGACTCTCACAACGTGTTGCAGATTGGCTATTCTCAGCGAAAGCTTTGCCCACAGAAAACAGAAAACAGCATAGAGCCCTGAGGGACTCCTCTGAACCATATGGGGTTCTCAGGTCAGGTATGTATGTATGTATGTATGTATCGTGTTATGTCATCTCTGAGGGGTGAAGAGCCTGACCTGAGGGACAGTTTGTAGACAGACGCCAGACGCTTCCTGGTTCCAGACAGCATGCCTGACAGCCTGCTCTCTGCCCAGTGCACTGTCTGCTGGCCTGCCTAACACAGACACACACACACACACACACAGGCACACGCACACGCACACACACACACACACACACGCACGCGCGCACGCACATAATTATATTATAATCCATTTGTATAGTACTGCTGTAACAGATTGCCGTAAGCAATTGACATAAAATATAGGATATTAAACAAGCAAGATCACTTTATGAAAATTGATCAAATCAATTAAAAAATAATAGAAACCAAAAATACACTACAATCTGTAGACACACGCACACACGCACGCACGCACGCACGCACGCACGCAGTCAAAACAGCTACCATCTATACCCCAATACTAGTGTTGTCCCGATTATGACATTTTGCAATTAACGATTTGCGTTTCTCTGATTGAACACTGGAAAATAAAAGTTAAGTTTCTGTTTGGCTTTTAGGCTTCGTAAACAAAAGTTGCACGGGGCAAATATGAGAAATTACATACATATTCAATTACGTTATACTATTTCCAACATTTTTTGAAAATGTTTGAAAATATATGAACATTTCTAACATGGAAATGATTATGAGCATTATGCAATAAATAATTGCCGATTATCTCAAACAATTGCAGTTCTCAAACAATTGCAATTAGGCGATTATGTATATTTGTACTAATCTTCCACAATGATGGAGCACAAACTTCACACACTTCAAACGGGTAACTTGCCAACTTCCCTTCCCTTATAGACACCATTGTGTAAATAAAGAGCGTGGTCATCTCACCAGGTCCAGGGCGGTGCCCAGGGTGCTGAGGCCGGCCTGGGCCAGGGCTCTGAGCGTCGGGTGGTGTAGGAGAGGAGGCAGAGCCTCCACCATGCTGGAGCTCCACACAGACACCAGCTCCCTCCACAGCAGCTCCAGCCTCTGGCCGGTCACGTCGTGGTACACTCCTGCCACCGTGGCCAGTGGCCCTGTTGACCATGGACAGCATATACATACTGTAGTAGAGTGTTCACGTTTGAGTGCTTCTCAAACCTTTTGTTTTTTTTGTGTCAAGGTCAAGGAGGTACATTTGGCCATTATAGATTTGTTTGGACATTTTCAGACAATATTTAATTTTTCTGCTACATCTTCTGATACAAAATATACAGTATATAACCATATGTGTAAGTAAGTAAGTACTGCTTTGGAACACAAGGAGCCGGGGGCCAGATTTGCTTGCACAGCAATTATTAATTCCTTTGCACGGGGATACGGATAAGTAGGAAACATGATGACATTTCTAAATCAACGGCGCCAGAACATCATCGTGAAAGCAATGAAAATATGTATTTGAAAATATATGTTTTTAGAATACATTTTACGGAACATTTATTGTATAGTTACACATGTTAAGAGTCATTCTTTTTAACAGTATGGTTAATCAATGTTAATCCACTTAACACCCATTCAGACTCACTCCTCAGCTCCTGCTGGCCCAGCAGTGAGGCGTGCTGCAGCAGGGCGAGCAGGCCGGGCAGGGTGTGGGTCAGGAGGTGCCGCGCGGAGGAGCCGTACCTCCACATGAGGCCCCACGCCTCCTTATCCTTCTGCCCCAGCAGGGTCTCTGCTTGCCGGGTGACGTGAAGGGCTGCGGCACTCACCTCCTGGAGGAACTCACTGTCTCTGGACTGGGAAGAGAACAACACGCACACAATTCCAACTCTAAAATAGCCAAAATAGCAGATCGACAAGGGGGGGGGGGGGGGGGGGGAGGACGACAAGAAACGAGGGGAGAGAGACGGGGACTCGGGGAGTGACATACAGCAGGGGTTTGCCAGGGAACGAGGCCGGGCCCGGGCCGTAGCTCAGCTCTTTTATGTTTTTGTGTAACACTGCAGCTGTTCAAGGTTCAAGGTTAGCTTTATTGTCCCTTGCGGGAAATTGGTTTGCAGCCAGATCATAGTAAAATACACACAAAATACATACAACAACAACATTCAATGCAAGACTAAGAACAGGGCACTAGAGACAGAGAATTCATGACATACAGTAGTAGCAAAGTCAGCAAAAGTGCATTAGTGGGCAGTAAGTGCAAAGGGGCAAGAATAAAGTGCTATTTGCTGTTCAGCAGTTGAATAGCAGCTGGGACAAATGATAATTTGAACCGATTAGTCTTTGTGGCGGGCACCCTCAGCCGACGACCTGAGGGCAACAGTTCAAACTCAGATCGAAGTGGGTGATCCGATACCTCCAGGAGGGAGGAGGTTCTCTTAAGCATCTTGCCTCTTGTACAGATCTATAAATTGGGCTTGGGTTCTCCCAGAAATCTTACTGGCCACTTTGACGAGGCTGCTGAGCCTGTTCTTGTTTGCTAGGGTCAGATTTCCGTACCAGGCAACCATACAAAACATAAGAACAGATTCAATAAAACTCCTATAAAAATGAGTCATCATTACAGATGAGACATTAAAAGAACGCAT